>NC_045439.1:46568860-46697849 GCF_002776525.5 Piliocolobus tephrosceles | reverse complement strand
AGTGTAGCCACTGATCCAAAAAACAGCCATGTGTCAGAGTGTAGCCATTGATCCAAAACCTTTAGAACCACGTTTCAATAGTACAGAGTCTTGCTCGATAGAATTTACATATTTTCTTTCCTTTAAAATGCTTTTCACAGCCTGTATAATCAATTTTACATGGTATTTATAACTTATTTTCCTTGTAAAGCATCAACAATAATTAGTTGTTTATCCATTTGTGTGATAAATACCATGTATAATATTTAGTGAAACTTAAGTTCTTCAGATTTAAAGCAATTTTGTGGTGAAATTAACCCTGTTAGATAGTATAAAAGAACCATCAGTGCTTCTGTTGACACTTCTGTACCTTACTACTAATAAAAAGGCCACAAGGTAAAAAGGCACATACAATTCTATAAAAAACATATTTAAATGAATCAGAGTTGCTAATTAAAGAACAAGGATGTGAAAAAAAGTACCACAATTCCAATATTGGGAGTTAGATTTCCTGTTTCAGTGTTATTAATATTGACCTTAATAGATTCCTGGTAAAAATCATTATTTTAAAAATCCTACAAAAAGTAAAACTTTGTTGGAAACAACTATGTTCACTTCCTGTTCAAACAATAAAAATAAATTAAACAGTAAGAAAACATATTTTTCAGTTCATAGCGCCTGAAGAGAAACATATATAGTATAAATAAAATTCACTGTAATTACTCAAATCCTGCTTACAGAACTGATATATTTACATTCATACTGAAGTTTCAGAGTTTTTAGTGGAGTTCCGCACTTTCTCAGCCACACTGAGCTATTAGAAATCACATTTGGAAATGTGTTGAGACTTAACCCAAGACTTTCTCAAAAAATGCTGAAAAAGAGGTGTGTGTGCATATATCTATGCATGCTACTTAACTTTAAAAATATGTACCATTTATGTTTCTTAACCTTTTCAATGCCCATGGAGTAAAAGTAAACAAAAACAATTGTATTATTTCTAATGGTCTGCAGCTATCTTTAATTTTCTATGTTAGGTGTACACATTTTTTAATTTAAAAAACTATCAAGTTCCATTTTGACCTTAGAATTATAGAGTCAACCAAATGATTCACTTTGACTTGATACATTTCACCTTGTTCCTTTGTCTCCATCTATTTAAAAGAGAACATTTATAAGTGAACAAAAAGGCTGCAATAATGCAGTTCTACTTCTGTATACTTAACTGTGATCTTCATGCAGATCAATCTAAAGTCTCTTGTATGCATATACTTGCAAAACTAGAGTGTTTTCCTTTAAATGGGAAAATGTTTTGTGTCCTTGGGCCTTCATGAAAAGATTTGCCGCTGATGCCAAAACGAGGTGAGGAGGAAATAGAGTTTATAAGTCTTGCATGTCTTCATCCAGCTGGACAGTCTGGAGCTTGGCAAGTTCTTTTTTGTCTGTTTCCAGGTCTTCACAGACAGTATCAACCATGCCATCTAAGACATACTTGGATTTAGAGTCCAGC
Organism: Piliocolobus tephrosceles; assembly: GCF_002776525.5. Classification (NCBI taxonomy): domain Eukaryota; kingdom Metazoa; phylum Chordata; class Mammalia; order Primates; family Cercopithecidae; genus Piliocolobus; species Piliocolobus tephrosceles. The sequence continues at coordinate 46,696,360 of NC_045439.1, read as the reverse complement.
ATCATTAAGCTACTTGTTGCTTTGCTCTCAGAATTTGGTAAGAAATTCTCTTTCACGTTAGCTACCGATTGCAGAACCAAACGATGTTCTTGGACAAAATCCTGATGTACTGCTGGGGAGGGGTGACCTACCTGATCTTCAGCTGTAGGAACTATTTCCCCAAGGGCAGCCTGAGTCATAGGGACTGACAATAGGTCTTGACCAGTAATAAGGGAGCAGTTCTGAAGAGTTGCATAGTTAGTGTTGCTGACAGATGTCACAGTAGATTTGCTTGCCACCGGTGCAGACATTGGTTGGCTGTCGGCAATGTCATGGTTTAGCTCAGTGGGATTTAGTAATGTAGGGGGACTGAGAGAAAAATTGTGAGTTGGAGATACATTAACTAATGAGGAGGCCAGTGGATGGAGGCCACTCCCCGAGATGTTTTCAGAAGACAGGTTTGCATTTACTTGTGCATTCTGATTGACAGGCATCAACTGAGAAAATACCAGGCTCCTCTCCAAGCCTTCCTGTTTCACAGATCCTATAGTCTGGCTTGTATTAGGAACCGTGTATACCACTGCACTGGGAGCAAGAGAGCTCAAGAAAACCTTTCCTTGCTGAACTGTGGCAGACTCACTTGTAAATGTGCTCCCATCTGAAGTGCTTGAACTTACTGAGATATTACCTAGAAAAAATAAAGTACTGATTATCATTGATGGAAGTGACAGGGAAAGAAAAAAAGTTACACACACATGGTTTTTTCTCAGCTACAGTATCTATAAAGAAGCAACACTTCCATACAGTAATTTAGTCCAATTCTGGTTCAGAATTACCTTGAGCACTTAAAACTACAGATTCCCAGGCTCTACTCCTTGAAAGTATAACTTAGTACATCTTAGAACATCTGTTTTTACCTCTCCAGGTAAATATATATATATATATTTGTATAGAGACATCTTATGTTTAACCATAACACAGCCAAAAAAACTACTTGCATTTCTGAGTCGCAGGTGTGCCTGTTTCCCCATCTTTCATCAGCTTCTTAGAAAACAGTGATTTCCAAACCTTTACTTTTTATGTCTCATGACCTCCAATGGTCTTGAGGATAGAACATGTTAAAGGTTCTGTTGCTTATTATTTCTTTTCTTTTTTTTTGAGACAGAGTCTCACTCTGTCGCCAGGCTGGAGTGCAGTGGAGCAATCTCAGCTCATTGCAACCTCTGCCTCCTGGGTTCAAGCGACTCTCTTGCCTCAGCCTCCCGAGTAGCTGTGACTACAGGAATGTGCCACCACATCCAGCTAATTTTTGTATTTTTAGTAGAGACGGGGTTTCACCAGGTTGGTCAGGATAGTCCCCATCCTTTGACCTTGTGATCCACCCACCTCAGCCTCCCAAAGTGCTGGGATTACAGGCACAAGCCACAGCGCCCGGCCTATTTCTCTTTCTTTAAAAAAAAAAAAAATTAGATTCAGGGGGCATGTGTGCATGTTTGTTACACGGGTATATTGAGTAATGGTGGGGATTGGGCTTCTAGAGTACCCACCTTCCCAAGTAATTCTGATGACCAAGGGGGATTGAGAACTACTAGTTAGAAGCCAAGTGTGGGAAAAAAAAAAAAAAAATCTTTTCCAGGTTCTGATTCAGTCAAGTTTCTGTTTCATCACTAGTAACTTGACATCTCTCAATTAGTTGATAGTTATTGCTAGCTCTGCCAGTTAGAATTAGAAAACACAAATGCAAAATGAAATGCCTTCATTCAGGACTGACTGCTCAGTAACTGACATAAAATATAAATAAATGGCAGTGTAGAACATACCACATAAAATGAATTACCTGGGGCTTAAAACTTAACCATATAAACCTGTACAGACAAGTTGCAAACTTTCACCAAACTAGCCATAAAGTAATGTCAAGTCAACAAAACATTCAAAAGCTATTTTTGCCTTTTGTTGTGCCAGTTCTGAATTTTCAGTGTTGTAGTAATGGGAACAATTAATGGTAATATGAAATGTGCTTTTTAAAATACAGATTAACATAAAGGATCAGAGCTAATGCTTCTCTAAAAGGTTTGTATCTTTTGAGGCTCTTACTATAATGGTCTATGGAGACCAGAAGTAGAAAAAGAAATGTTAAGTAGAAAGCTGAGATGTTCAAATCAGATCACTCAGACAATGTAGATGAATTAGACCCCCTGCTACCATCAAATAAAACCCTTTTTTTCCTGATTCATTACATAGGCATGAGATGATGGCAATTAGATAATCTAGGACCTCCAATATGGTCACTGAAGGAAAGGTGGATTTGGGGGGACTTTTGTGATAGGTGGGCCGTTTATCCTCATCTTGAATTAGATGTTCAGTAAACTTTTTTTTTTGAGACACAGTCTTGCTCTGTCACCCAGGCTGGAGTGCAGTGGTGCGACTTCTGCTCACTGCAACCTCTGCCTCCCAGGTAATTCTCCTGCCTCAACCTCTGAGTAGCTGGGATTACAGACGCACGTCACCATGCCTGTCTAATTTTTGTATTTGTAGTAGAGACCAGGTTTTACCATGTTGGCCAGGCTGTTCTCGAACTCCTGAGTTCAAGTGATCTGCCAGCCTTGGCCTCCCAAAGTGCTAGGATTATGTGAACGTGGCTCACTGCAGCCTCCATCTCCTGGGCCCAAGCAATCCCTCCCACCTCAGCCTCCCAAGTAGCTAGGACTACAGGCACGCACTACCATGCCTAGCTAATTAAAAAAAAAAATTTTTTTTTTTTTTGAGACGGAGTCTCGCTCTGTCACCCAGGCTGGAGTGCAGAGGCGCAATCTTGGCTCACTGCAACCTCCGCTTCCTGGGTTCAAGCAATTCTCCTGACTCAGCCTCCTGAGTAGCTGGGATTACAGGCAAGCACCATCAAGCCTGGCTAATTTTTGTATTTTTAGTAGAGACGGGGTTTCACCATGTTGGTCAGGCTGGTCTCGAACTCTCGACTTCGTGATCCACCCACCTCGGCCTCCCAAAGTGCTGGGATTACAGGCACGAGCCACCACGCCTGGTCAATTTTAAAAAAACTTTTTTGTAGAGATGAGGTCTCACTATATTGCCCAGGCTGGTCTGGAATTCCTGGGCTCAAGTGATCCTCCTGCCTCAGACTCCCAAAGTGTTGGAATTACAGGTGTGACACCACATCTGGCTTCAGTAAAGTACTTTTTTGAGAGAGCAGCCCAATGTTAAAGGTAATTAATTCACTGAAAACATCTTCCTTCCTGAAGTATTAGAATATTGTGATTATATTATCACCTCTATCGATAAATCAGTGCCACAGGGCTGTTTATGTCTTCCAAGTATTTTTAATGCAAAGGAATGTCTTCAAGTAAAAGGAAAACACTGTATGTGAACCCTTTTAAAACATTTAACTAGAAAGTTTAATCACAGAAATACTGGTGTTAAGAAAAACACTTCTAGGTATGTTTCAGTTATTCCCTAACATACATTTCTGTTTCAGACCACACATATGAAAAAACTACTTTTATTTGAAAGCACTGACTTCAACTTAAGTATGCTTTTAAATTCTTATTTTTATTTTTTATTTATTTATTTTTAGATACGGGGTTTTGCTCTTGTTGCCTAGGCTGGAGTGCAGTGGCATGATCTCAGCTCACTGCAACCACCACCTCCAGGGTTCAAGCGATTCTCCTGCCTCAACATCCTGAGTAGCTGGGATTACAGGCATGTGCCACCATGCCCGGCTAATTTTTTTATTTTTAGTAGAGACGGGATTTCACCGTGTTAGTTAAGCTGGTCTCGAACTCCTGACCTCAGGTGATCCACCCGCCTCAGCCTCCCAAAGTGCTGGGATTACAGGTGTGAGCCACCGTGCCTGGCCTCTAAAATTCTTGTAGGCAGCTGATTTGTGGCAAAAAACATCTCAAATAGATGTTTAGTTTGTTGTGTGTGTGTGTGTTTATGAAATTGTTTGCCAGTGTATGCATGAACAAAATGATTAGTTATCTTTTTATAGAGCCATAAATAGCATAATTACATGCAACATTTTCCCCAACTGCTACCGAATATAAATACTTCTGAATTTGTAAAAATTATAACATATATAAAAGAAAAGAGGATTTGATCTAAAATTTGATTTTTGAGCATAACTACAACTGAAGTAAAAATTGAAAAATAATTTTAAGATAAAAAATCCAACTGAAAAACTATATAGGTACAAAGCATTACTTTGTAATGATAAGAAAAAAATCAGGCCGGGCGCTGTGGCTCATGCCTGTAATCCCAGCACTTTGGGAGGCTGAGGTGAGCAGATCACAGGAGTTCAAGACCAGCCTGGCCAACGTGGCCAAACCCTGTCTCTGTTAAACATACAAAGATTAGCCAGGCATGGTGATGCACGCCTGTAGTCCCAGCTACTAGGGAGGTTGAGGCAGGATAATCATTTGAACCCGGGAGGCGGAGGTTGCAGTGAGCCAAGATCACGACACTGTATTCCAGCCTGGCTGACAAAATGACTCTCTGCCTAAAAAAAAAAAAAAAGATCATCATCATCATTATCATCATCATCATCTTAGTTGCTCAGACTGTAAAGTGAGTAAAAGATGTAGATATTCTACTTTTCCACATAAATCCCAACTATAGAAAGATAAATCTATCTTGTCTAGACATTTTAAAGAATGGCTCCGTATCTGTGAGAAAAAACTGAAACCCCAAAATGCTATGTTGAGAACCTCAATACCTAACTACCATGTAGAGATGTTGCTTGCTGGATTAAACTTATCTGGTTAAACTTATCCTTCAACTCACCCAGACGGTCTAAGGATTGACAGTCTTGTCATTTGATCTTAGTTATTTTAACTGAAAATGCTATTCTTATTACTATTAAATGTTCCATTAAAAAACTTAGCTATTAGTTCATAAGAATTTTCTATGGCAGTGATCTTCTAGATTACACAATTAAAAGTATTTCTGCTTTTCTCCTGCCCCAACATATATAACTTATTCTTTCTGCTCAAATTTGCTGCCTTTAAAATGTGACCTGTTTGGAAATTTTCCAAACGAGAGAAAAGGTGTTAGATCCACATTAAATTATTATCAAACTAAGCATTTTGGCTTTCCCTGTGGTTTTCATATTTTTGCCCTATGTTGGATAGTAACTTAGCTTAACTCTTTCCATAACTTGGAACAATGATGAACTGAATAGTATGCTGCAGGACTGTCTTGTTTTACTACCATTTTGCCTAAAGAAATGCAAACATACAGAATGAAATTTAGAACAATTTTTCCATTAATTCCTTCAATAAGCTGACAAAGACCATAGTTGTGGTAACAAGACAGTTGTGCATAAACTGATTTTTTTTGCAGGGGCGTAAAACCATCTTATAGGAAGCAGACTTTTAAAGCCAACAATTACTACTTTGGTTTTGTAAAAATCTGGATTTTCAGATGTGCCTACAAGAAGACAAACATGCATTAACATCTACCACCCCTGAATTCAAGGGATTATGCAAACTCCACTGCCAAATTCTAACCATTTCTATTTCTTTAAAGAGAAAATGACATAGAGGATCCAGGCTTGCTTGAAGTCAGTGAAGAACTAATATATCAGCCTCAATTTTCCTGAATTTAAGTGCTTTCTCTGGAAGATTGCTGTTAGTAAAGCCACAAACCTATAAAATAAGGCTTATTATTATCTTCATAAATAAACCCACACATTTAGGGGGTGAGTATATATGCTGAGCAATAGAAATCCAATGGCATATTTCTCTGATTTTCTTTTAGGTCTATCAGTCTTCATTATAGGAGGAACAGGATTCAAACATAATTGATCCAGTCTTTTTAGCTTGTTCTTCTAAAACATTTTTTGGTCAAATAAATAATGCTTAGGTAAAGTGTATGCATTCTTACCAACTGCTAGACTAATTTTGTGTTCTTATCAATTTTATTAATTTTTAATATTAAAATGCCAAGCAGTGAGTTATTTTGTAAGCACTGATTGACTTATCAATTTCTGTAATTGTAGAACTGGCAGGACTTGCTATGAACTGTATTTTTCCATTCAGTTGTTAGTAAAATAAAAGCCCATCCTCATGATGCAAGGGAATAAAGCAAGTTGGATATTACATGGGTATTGTGAAAGAGGAGAATCACATCAAGGCTATTCTATAACTTCAGCAGCTAATAAGGTACCTGAACAGAAACATCAATTATAGCTATCACCAAATGCGTCACTTACAGCAACTGATGAACACATTTGCTGGTGCATTAAGGTACCAAATGAGATTGTTACCTTGTGAAGCTGCCACGGACACAGCGGGCAGCTGCAGTGGAGAGAATCCAATGCTCCCATTAAGGAACTGGCTGTTTGTGCCGGAATTGGGGATCTGGACAATGCCATACTGGTTAATTTGCACTGGTGTAGTAAAAGTCACTACAGAACCCCCATCTTGGGAAGCCACTGTTTGAATGCCTTCTCTTTTCACCTCATTGCTGGGTATCAGGCCTGGGAATGAGACAGGGACACTGGGGCTGTAGGACGTGGTGGCTGCTGAGTTAGCAGAACTTGGGAGGACTTTGAATTCCTTCACATCCTGGGAGGTAGACCCCAGTATGTCAGTCATGGATACACCATTGCTCACAATGTTTGATGACATTTTTGGTGGGTTCAGTGCCACTGCCTGTGTATTTCCCACATTTAATCCATTAAGGATAACTCCACCGGGTCCCTGAATAAAAGAATTTCCATTAAGGAAGACAGGTGAAGTACTTGCAGGTACCAAGCTTCCATTCAACAGAACTCCAGAAGAGCTTAATGATATCTTAGCATTTCCAATTTGTTGCATATATACTGGCTCCATATGACTGGAAAGGCTGAGGTTGGTGATGCCATCAGATGAACTGGAGAGTGGGTGAGGAGATAAATCCTCATGTCCCTTGCTGGATTCATCTTCAGTGCTGGGGTTGCCATCTGACTCACTGTATGGAGGGGGAAATCAAGATGTTCAGAAGGTCAGGGGGATGACATTCTACATAGTGCCACTTGTTTGGAAAACCAGCTTCTAAATCCATTAAAGGCAGTATTTAAGGAAAGCACAGCAGGATGTCTGCTAGTCCTATTTAAACTAAGAGGCCTTTCAGCAGATTCTGACCAGCCAGAGAATCTGGGAAGATAAACTCTCAGATCCCAATCATTTAAAATAACAATAAATTCAGGGAAAGTCCAGAGATCTGGAAGATGTAAATTCAGCATTACAGAAGAGTATATTTGATTTTACAGTGCAGAAGTGCTATTCCTTACTGTTACATATGCTGCTACTGACACCATAGAAAAAAACGCCTTAGATGAGGTGGTCAGTCTTTCCTGTTTAGGAACTCCTTCCCCTCCCCTCAAACCAATTCAGATTAGTGTTATCTTGGAGGTAAATGAAACTGCCAAAGGAGCAGGAGGTGGGAAGTGTTCAGCTTTTCTTTTTTGGTCAGTTAGTTAACAAGAGATCGTTTTCTCACCTGCTCCCAAACTTCTACTCCACCAGACTGACAACTCTCTCATTCAACAAAGTGGCTGTCCTTGTTGTAGGAAAAGGCACTTTCAACCCAAGAACAGTTACGTGCAGTCGCCTTTGAATCCAAAGGAAGCCAAAGGGGCCTATTTAACAAACACCATCCAGTGCCCTGGTGAGGTGGGAGGGAAAGGGTGTGGGTCACTCAGAGGCCTTTTAACTTTAGACCTCTTCCCCAACGTCCTTGGTCCCTCTGTTCCACGCAGGGCCCTGTTCCTCAGCTCTCTGACTTGGGAGAAATACCAAATCGGGGTTGGGGGGTGGGTAGTGGCGGGGGTTTCCCATTTGGTCTGAGGCTGGGAGGGACAGCAAAGGAGAGCAGAACAGAGGCGTTTTGGAAGCGCGGCGGGACTTGGCCCAGCAGAGGATCCGACATCCCCGCAGTGCCCCGCGGTCGGTTCGCTTTCATGCCGAGGGTAGGGGATTACCCGGGCTTTGGGCTGCGGGGCCAGGAACGCAGAAAGCGCTTTGATTTACGAGCTGAGGCTGAGCCGCCGTCGCCGTCTGCGAGGGTGACTCACCGGGGGTGCGGGTGGGAGGTAGATCCGGAGAGGGGCCTAAACCAGGCAACTGGGCCGGGGGCGGGGGTGTGGAGTTTATGGGGTGGGGGGGACGGAGAAGCCGGCAGTGGGGCGTGGGGGAGTCCCAGGGAGCCTGCCGAGCTCGCGAGCGGAGGCGGCGGGGCAGCTGGCCTGCTCGCGGTGCCCCCTTCCCACCCTCTGCCCCGGCCCTGCGGATTCCGTTGGTCCCCGAGCGCCGGACCCGCGGCCTCTAGTGGGCGCGGGGCAGGTGTTTCGGCGTAACCAAAGCGCCTTCTCTGGACCTTTCCGCATATCTGCGGAAGGCGCACGCACATCCCGGTGCACGTTTTGTTTTGGTTACCGCGAGGGCCAAGTAGGGCACCGAGCCTGCCTCCCAGCCTTGGGCGAGGAACGCCGGAGCCCAAGTCGTCGGACCCCCACAGGGGCCCAGAAGCGACAAGGGCGGGCTGAGACCGGCTCTGGAATGTGCTGGGTGATCACCTTCACCTGGCCCAGGCGGGCTGGATCCCCGGCTTCCAGATTGCTTCCCTGAGCAGAACCTTCGAGCTGCTTTTGGATTCTTTCTCTCCTATCCCCGCGGGGCTGGAGACACCAGGTCTTTAGGCGACCTTCTCCTTACTTTGTTTCGTCCAACAAAACACACAGACGCACACACCAAGTGTCTGACTCGGGAGGACGCACAAAAGAGGTGGAAAATCCGGTATTTTCTACCAGAGGGGGAAAACAGCTTGCCAGGCAAAAAGCTCAAACCCAGTGGGGTGGGAGCACAAGGAGGGGCGCTAATAGCGCCCCCACTCCTTTGCTGCCGCCCGCCGTAAGCTAGCCTGCCCCCCACCAGTAACTACCGTACCGGGAGGGAGTCAAGCAGCGTTCGGGGGCCGAGGGAGGAAGCAGCCCTTCAGCCCTGCTACCCCGGCTGCGCTGAAATCCGATCCTAAGGACTTCAGAATCAGGTTTCAAAACATGACAGAGCCGAGCTGCACCAGCACCCCACGTTGCCGCTGCCGCGAAGGGAACCACAGGGGCAGGGTGAATGATTAACTCTGTCACATGAAACCTCGACGTTCCGAGACCCCTTCTTCGCCGCCAGCCCCACAACACTCTCTTCCCTCCAGAGCAACCACCGCGACCTCCAACGCAGGCACGGGGGGCGGCTGAACCCTGGGGATCCGGGAGCGTAAGCGCGCGCCAGGCCCGGTGTGACCCCGCGGAGGTGCAGACCCCGGCCGGCGCCGGCAACCTCTGCGGGCCTCGGGCGGCAGGGAGAGCTACGGTGCCGGCGTCCACACTCGCTTCCTTAGCCCAGCCAGAAGCGGGGAGAGGGTGGCAACTTCAAAGCCAGCTGGATGGGGGTGGGAAGCCGGGCAGCAGTGACCAGCCGAGGTGGGGGCGGGGACTGAGACCTAGGCGGGCGACCAGAAACTTCTGGGGGGAGAGGGGGAGGGTAAGGAGGGAGGTTCCCCCGCCCTTCGCCTCCGCCGCCCCCCACCTCCGCCGGCAGGGAGCGAGGTGGGGGGCGGGGAGAGGTGGGCAGCCGGACCAGGCTGGTGGGGAAGGTAAGCGCCATGTTTGCGAGCACTTGGAGGAAAAGAAAGCTGGGAAGGGGGTGGGGGAGAGGAAGGGGGAGGAGGAGGAAAGTTGGCGCTCACCTTTTGGACTGGGTCTCGGAGGGGTTCCGATCGCGCTGCCGGCGGTTCTTGAACCAGTTGCTGACCTGGGTGAGGGAGAGGCCGGTGATCTTGGCCAGGTGCCGCTTCTCGGCGGGCGAAGGGTAGCGATTCTGCTTGTAGAGCTCCTTGAGCGCGTTGCGCGACTTCTCCTTGAAACAATACACCGTCTCCTCGCCGTCCCAGATGGTGCGGGGCAGGGGGAATTTCCTGCGCAGCCGGTACTTGTCCACGGCTCCTAGCGGCCGGCCGCGGGCTCGCTCGGCCTCGGTGTAGCGCGCCTTGTACCAGAGCTGCTGCAGCAGCGGGTGGTTGGCCGACTCGAAGCTGTGGCTCTCGAGGATGCTGTAGAGCTCGGGGTAGATGCCCTGGTGGAAGGCCACGAGCGCCCGCGCCTTCAGCAGGCTCTCGTTGCCACGTAGCAGGTCGCTCTGGGGCAGGGACCACAGGAACCGGGCCAGGCGGTCCAGGTTGCCCCCCTGCTGCAGTGCCTCGCACACGCAGGCGACGTGGTCGGGCGAGAAGGCCAGCGGGGTCTGCGCGGCGGCGGCAGCGTGGTGGTGCCTGCCCAGAAGTTCCGAGTGGAGTTGTACCTGATCCGCCGCCGCTCCGGCCGCCGCCGTCGCCACTGCCCCTTCCTCTCCGCTCACCCTGGCGGCAGCGGTCGCGGCGTCCCCCGGCTCCAGGGGAAAAGGGGCTGGAGCCGGGGGGCTCAGCCCCACCGCCGCGCCCCCCGCCACTTCTCGGTGCGCCTCCTGCCCTTCCGAGGCGCTTTCCATCCCATTCTCCTGCTTGATGTCCGCCGCACTTGCGATCTGCCCGGTGGGGGAGGAAGAGGACATTTTTTGTTGTTTATTTTCCTCCCTCCCTCACTCCCTCGCACTCTTTTCCTCTTTCTTTCCCCCTCTCTTACTCCTCCTTCTTCGTCTCCCTCCCTCCTCTCCCCCTCCGGAAAGCCCACTCCCTCCCTCCTGGTTTCGGCTGGATCTGGCCGATCAGGTTTCCCCCCGGCCACGCAGTCACCATTAAGATAGCTGCTAGAGCAAAGTAGTGTAAACGGATAGCTGCTTTCTGCCGTTCCCCCAACGTGACTCCTCCGGTTGCTGCATACTATATGGCAGTGGCGGCCGGGCCGGCCCGGCCGAGCCACCTCATTGGCTATTTCGCATTCAGGGGGAGGAGGAGACACCGTTTCTATCCCTGTCGATCACCCGCCTCCCACTCCACCCCTTGCCTTTCCCTCTCCCCCTGACCCCCAGGCACCTATACCTGAAGGAAAACACCGACATTCTTTCCAAACCACGCTGCTGGGCGGGAAATTACCTAATGTGGCCTGAAAACTGGACAACTCTTTCAAAGAGACGCCCTACGATTCCAGAGGGAATATTAATTGTGTGGCCTTAAGGTCTAGATAGTTAAATTTTTAACAAAGAGACCACCCTCAGCATCTAGATGACATAACTTAAGAGGACAATTCAGAAGCCCCCCACTATCTCCCTGTTCCCCATTCCCCATCTTTTTGGATGTCTTTATCGAGGATTTTGTATTCAAAAGGGTCAAAAATAAAATAACACTAGGAAATGTTGTAAGGGGCAAGCATTTAAAGTAAATTAAAATTCCAAAGGGGGAAAAATGCTTGAAAACCTTATAATTAGCAGCATAAATAGCCCACCGAGAAGACAAAAACAAGAAGCCTTCAAAAAATGTACTTAACCTTAAGCCACATGGAGGGCTGGCAACCCAACTGAGTTGAACATGATATAATTAAACATGTAGAATATTAAACCATCTGTTTATCCTGGAGATGAGTCGTGTGGAAGAGATCTAAGCTTTAAATTATACTAATGATATGGAAATTTAAGTTTTCTACATGAACATTTTTAATATAAGTATATGAAGAGTTTTTTAAAGATGATAGACTAGAAACACTGTATGTGCGGGTGTCATCTAGATCAGTGCAGGATCAGAAGCCCTTTTCCACAGCATAGACAGATGGAAGATTGCCCTCTGGTTTGATACTGAAGTGGGGGTAGAGTCTTTTGTTGTTTGCAGTTGTGTCTCTTTCCTTTGTAATTTGCACGAGATCTTAATTCCAAAAGGGATAATCCATTTCTGCTTCTTTGATTACTGTAGGTCAGTTGGGTTTGCCTGCTGCTGCTGCTCTTTCTCAAAATTCAACTTTTTTTTTTTTTTTTTTTTTTTTTTTTTTTTTTTGAGACGGAGTCTCGCTCTGTCACCCAGGCTGGAGTGCAGTGGCGCGATCTCGGCTCACTGCAAGCTCCGTCTGCCAAGTTCGTGCCATTCTCCTGCCTCAGCCTCCCAAGTAGCTGGGAATACAGGCGCCCGCCACCAAACCCGGCTAATTTTTTTTATTTTTTCAGTAGAGACGGGGTTTCACTGTGTTAGCCAGGATGATCTCGATCTCCTGACCTCGTGATCTGCCCACCTCAGCCTCTCAAAATTCAACATTTTAGTGACATCATCCTAACCTTTACTTCAGGTTGGCCATGTATTGTGTGTGCTTCCCAGCCACTCATATCTGCCTACTTCAGCATATTACAAAGCAGCTGTCTAGGTCACCTACTGTCATGATAAACTTGGTGAGATTTTCTTTTTTTGTAGACAGGCTTTATTTTGTTGCTGGTCAACCAAGATGTCATTTGATGTAGGATTTAACTTGTTTTTGCATTACCCTAATGTGTTGACATCTCTGGTAGATTTAAAATTTATAATAACAGAAAAGACCATATTTTTTATTTATTTATTTTTTTGAGATGGAGTCTCACTCTGTTGCCCAGGCTGGAGTGCAGTGGCGTCATCTCGGCTCACTGCAACCTCTGCTTCCCAGGTTCAAGCAATTCTCCTGCCTCAGCCTCCTGAGTAGCTGGGACTACAGACCTGTGCCACCATGCCTGGCTAATTTTTTATATTTTTAGTAGAGATAGGGTTTCACCATGTTAGCCAGGATGATCTCCATCCCCTGACCTCGTGATCTGCCCGCCTCAGCCTCCCAAAGTGCTGGGATCACAGGCGTGAGCCACCGTGCCCGGCCAAGACCATGTGTTTCTACTCCACTGGAAACATCCAGTTAGGTACCAAGCTTCAGGACAATAACTGAGATTCAGAACTTCCTTGAATTTTTGTTTGCTTGTTTGTTTGTTTTTGTTTGAGAGAGGGTCTCTCTCTGATGCCCAGGCTGGAGTGCAGTGGTATGATCTCAGCTCATTGCAACCTCCGCCTCTTGGGTTCAAGTGATTCTCCTGCATCAGCCTCCAGAGTAGCTGGGATTACAGGCCCCTGCCACCACACCCAGCTAATTTTTGTATTTTTAGTAGAGATGGGGTTTCACCATGTTGGGCAGGCTGGTCTTGAATTCCTGACCTCAAGTGATCCGCCCACCTCAGTCTCCCAGAGGGCTGGGATTACAGGCATGAGCCACCACACCTGGCCAAATTTTTTTTTAAAAATATTTTTTATTTTGGAATGATTTTGATTTACAGAAAAGTTACCAAAATAGTAGAGTTTCTACTTCCTTTCACCTAGTTCCCTTTAATTTTAACATCTTACATTATAATGATATATTTATCTAAACAAATTAACATTGGCGCATTTCTATTAACTAACCTCTAGACTTTATTTGAATTTCACCATTTTTTTTTTTCCCATTAATGTCTGTTTTCTGTCTTATGATCCAATCCAGGAGACCACGTTGCATTTAATTCCTTGAAATTTTAGAGCACATTTGTCAGAACAAAGTAGACAGGATATGGTGTGGTTTAGTGGAAAAGATGTGGATTTGAGGATCAAATAGACAGACACAGGTTTAATCCTAGCTCTGCCATTTATTAGCTACTTGACTATAAAAAGTAGACTAAGTTGTTGTGAGGATTAAATGAGATAAGATGTGCCAGAAAGCACCTGGTGAGTAATTAATCCTTGGTAAATGTTTGTTATCTTCTTCCTGATATTGCAAAGTAGGAGACTTTTTAGTTGTGCATGCCTACTAAAATTCCTTTGGCTGTGTTTAGGGCCTTCCCAAACAAGGTCACAGGAGTCTGCTTCAGAATGATTATCAATCAAATGTAGTGCATTGACTTGGAAAACCACTTACTGGGCTTCTGCATGTCTTCTGTATATTTGCCTCTAGAGCATCAAGTTCAACAGATTATATAGAAGCAACAGTGGCTTTTTATGACATCTGTAGCCTGTAGCTAGCTACATTGGTATTCCATACCTCCAGTAGGACCAGCTGTGAAATCCACACCAAGATCCAGGGTCCTGTAGCCGGTTGACACGCAGAGCTCATTCTGCCAGCAATTCAAAGTAGACTCAAACATGGTCAGTTACATTAGAATGGAATACTAGACCTGAGGGTGTGTAGAGTTTATCTCAGAGCGCTAGTTTTGCCAAAAGGGTTGTAAAATAGATGAATACTTGCTTCTATTTCCTATGTGTGCCATGCTGTGAACATTAAGTCTGTTGTACTGATATGCTGTCTAAAACTGTGTTGTTCATGGAATACTACACAGCTATAAAAAAGAATGAAATCATGTCCTTTGTAGAAACATGGTTGCTGTGGGAAGCTGTTGTCTTAAGTGAATTAATGCAAAAATAGAAAACCAAATACCACATGTTATTTATAAGTGGGAGCTAGGCCGGGTGCAGTGGCTCATGCCTGTAATCCCAGTGCTTTGGGAGGCTAATCTGGAAGGATAGCTTGAGGCTATGAGTTTGTGAACAGCCTGGGCAACATAGTGAGACCCTGTCTCTACAAAAAATTAAAAAACTTAGCTGGGCATGGTGGTGAGCGTTTGTAGTCGCAGCTAGCTGGCAGGCTAAAGTGGAAGGATTGCTTGCGTCCAGGAGTTCGAGGCTGCTGCCTGGATGATAAGGGAAAAAAAAGAAAAGGTAGGAGCTAAACATTGGGTACACATGGACATAAAAATGGGAACAACAGACACTGGGGACTCCAAAATTGGTGGGAGAGACGAAGGGGGTCAAGGGTTGAAAAACTACCTATTGGGTACTATGTTCACTCTTTGGTTGAAGGGCTCAATAGAAGCTTAAACCTCAACATCGTGCAATATATCCATGTAACAAACCTACACATGTATGCCCTGAATCTAAAATAAAAATAAAAATCTATCTGTGTTGTGATTTGGAAAAACAGGATTGAGGCTGGGATTGTGTGAGACTGAAGAGAAGAAAACCAAGCTGCTGGTTTTTTTTTTTTTTTTTTTTTTTTTTGAGTCGGAGTCTCACTCTATTGCCCAGGCTGGAGTGCAGTGGCTCATCTCAGCTCACTGCAAGCTCTGCCTCCTGGGTTCACACCATTCTCCTGCCTCAGCCTCCCGAGTAGCTGGGACTACAGGTGCCTGCCACCATGCCCGGCTAATTTTTTTTGTATTTTTAGTAGAGATGGGGTTTCACCATGTTAGCCAGGATGGTCTCGATCTCCTGACCTCGTGATCTGCCCGCCTCGGCCTCCCAAAGTGCTGGGATTATAGGCGTGAGCCACCACGCCCGGTCCAAGCTGCTTATGTGTCTTTTCCTTCCAGCTTGAAGATAGTGAGGAGTGTAAGTAAAAATCTTTGGCCATTTTAGTATATTGAAGAAAATCTGGTGCAGCACAAAATCTTACACTCTGCTTGAATATATTTGATGATTTTGCCATCAAGAATGGAGATTTCTTCTTTCATCAGTGAGTCTGGGCTGGGTGTGGTGGCTCATACCTGTAATCCCAGCACTTTGGGAGGCCCAGGTGGATGGATTGCTTGAGCCCAAGAGTTCGACACCATCCTGGGTTAACATGGTGAAACCCCATCTCTACAAAAAATACAAAAATTAGCTGGATGTGGTGGCACTCACCTGTAGTCCTAGTTACATGTGAGGCTGAGGTGGGAGGATTACCTGAGACAGGGCTGCAGTGAGCCGTGATCATGCCACTGAGCTCTAGCCTGGACACAGAGTGAGACTCTGTCCCAGGGGAAAACAAAAAGCATGTGTACTGGTACTATCAGTGTATTAGAGAAATTAGGTTCTAAAGTTATCTCCCATCCATTATTATTTAGTGATGGTTGATGATATGTAGTGAATATTTCTGAAGGATCATTTATTTGCCAAACACTTATTGAGCCCTAAGTTCAAGGCACTGTGTTTGGTACCAAAGGATAGAAAGATAAATATATTGAGGTCTCTGTTCCTGAGGAGCTTAAAATTTTGTGGGGGAGATAAGACATTGATAAGTAACAATACAGGATATGGAATTGGTGAGGATAAAGAGTCTGATTTTGAGAGGAGGAGAGCAATTGGGAGTGAATTTTTAGCTGGGTCTTTAAGGACAATAATTTTGAGAGGACAAGGATGAAGGTTAATGAGAAGCAGAGGAAACAGAATGAGAAAAGCATGGAGCCATGAAGGTGTGTGGTATATTTCTGAAATAGAGAGTAATCCAGTGCGTCTGGAGTGTGGGTTGTATGTAAATGTAGGATATTAGCTAAAAAGGCATGTTGGAGACAAATTATGAAGGACTTTGAATTAAATGCTGTTTGCTGTGGGACATACAGTGGTGATGTCTGTGTGTCATATCATGGCCACCATTGATGACCCAGGCTGTGCACTTGCCCCAAAACACTCAATCTTTTGCTGGGGGTTTTCAAACTTGTACGGGAAGAATAAAGAAAGACTAGTAGAGGGAATCTTAGATATAATACTTGGGAATTCTCAGTGACCAAGGTATCTGCATGTTTAGGACACTGATAAGCAGTGGGTGAGATGGAGAGTGACCTAGTGAGTCATATGGGCTACAGTGGAGAGAAGATGTCCTGGCAGAGACTGAGTGCCAGACTCTAGTCATCTCCCAAGCATAGCAGCCCTCTTACTTTTTTATGGTGATATGAATTTCCCCAGGAACCAGAGACACTTGAACTGGCCTAGGGAAGAATTGTTCATATTGGCAGTAAGGGAAAAGCAGCAGAGCCTCTTTGATGAAACTGTAAAAGGTGAGCTGGGAGCTACTGGGAGCCATGTTTCCAAGGTTTTGGAGAAAGCTCCTTTGAAGACTAAACTGATGAGAAAGACAGAGGCAAGTGAAATGGGATAGCAAGTCTTCAAGTCCAGCCAGCTGCACTCCTGCTCTTCACATTGTTTGGTATTGTGATCCAAGAAATTCAACGTTTTGCCTAGGCCAGTTCAACTGGAGTTTCTGGTTCCTGAGGAAGTTCACAGCCAATAAAGGTATCATGCCAACCCCTGTGCCGGGGGCAAGCATTGTGATCAGCAGACCTAGTAGAACCACATACATGTGGGGTGGGTGACTATTTCCCTAAAGAAGTGGGGCAGAGATGCTATCCTTAGTAAAGGGAGAAAATAGTAAGTATCCTCTTCTGATGAGGAAAGCACAACCTGGATCCACAGCCTTGGGGCTGGAAAAGAAGGTCTGCATTTGAGAAACACTGTCCCATTCCCATAGAATCTACTGTTAACTGAGGTAGGAATGCTAGAAGATAAGCAGACTTGGGAAGAGAAATAAAGGCCTCAATTTTTCCACTTTTGGGATTCAGCTGTCTTCAGAAATGTATAGACCAATGGAATAGAACAGAGGCCTCAGAATAACGCCACACATCTACAACCATCTGATCTTTGACAAACCTGACCAAAACAAGAAATGGGAAAAGGATTCCCTATTTAATAAATACTACTGGGAAAACTGGCTAGCCATATGTAGAAAGCTGAAACTGGATCCCTTCCTTACACCTTATACAAAAATTAATTCAAGATGGATTAAAGACTTAAATGTTAGACCTAAAACCATAAAAACCCTGGAAGAAAACCTAGGCAATACCATTTAGGACATAGGCATGGGCAAGGACTTCATGACTAAAACACCAAAAGCAAAGGCAACAAAAGCCAAAATAGACAAATGGGATCTAATTAAACTAAAGAGCTTCTGCACGGCAAAAGAAACTACCGTCAGAGTGAACAGGCAACCTACAGAATGGGAGAAAATTTTTGCAGTCTACCCATCTGACAAAGGGCTAATATCCAGGATCTACAAAGAACTTAAACCAATTTACAAGAAAAAATCAAACAACCCCATCAAAAAGTGGGCAAAGGATATGAACAGACACTTTTCAAAAGAAAACATTCATGCTGCCAACAGACATATGAAAAAATGCTCATCACCACTGGTCATCAGAGAGATGGAAATCAAAACCACAATGAGATACCATCTCACACCAGTTAGAATGGCGATCATTAAAAAGTCAGGAAACAACAGGTGCTGGAAAGGATGTGGAGAAATAGGAATGCTTTTACACTGTTGGTGGGAGTGTAAACTAGTTCAACCATTGTGGAAGACAGTGTGGCGATTCCTCAAGGATCTAAAACTAGAAATACCATTTGACTCAGCCATCCCATTACTGAGTATATACTCAAAGGATTATAAATCATGCTGCTATAAAGACACATGCACACGTATGTTTATTGCGGCACTATTCACAATAGCAAAGAGTTGGAACCAACCCAAATGTCCATCATTGATAGACTGGATTAAGAAAATGTGGCACAAATATACCATGGAATATTATGCAGCCATGAAAAAGGATGAGTTCATGTCCTTTGTAGCGACATGGATGAAACTGGAAACCATCATTCTGAGCAAACTATCACAAGGACAGAAAACCGAACACCACATGTTCTCACTCATAGGTGGGAACTGAACACTGAGAACACTTGGACATAGGGCAGGGAATATCACACACCAGGGCCTGTCATGGGATGAGGAGATGGGAGAGGGATAGCATTAGGAGAAATACTTAATGTAAATGATGAGTTAATGGGTACAGTAAATCAAAATGGCACATGTGTACATATGTAAGAAACCTGCACATTGTGCACATGTACCCTAGAACTTAAAGTACAATAATAAAAAAAAGAACCTAAATAAAATTTGTGTTGAGATGCATGTGTTTTTAATCTTTCAAAATTGTGTATTATGGATGATAAATTATTTTCTCCTAAAAAAAAAAAAAAAGAAATGTAGGAAACTTGAGTTTGGTGGTTTTCTACATAAGCTGAAGTTCCATTTTAATTAAGAACCTGGTGGCCGGGCGCGGTGGCTCAAGCCTGTAATCCCAGCACTTTGGGAGGCTGAGACGGGCGGATCACGAGGTAAGGAGATCGAGACCATCCTGGCTAACACGGTGAAACTCCGTCTCTACTAAAAATACAAAAAAACTAGCCGGGCGAGGTGGCGGGCGCCTGTAGTCCCAGCTACTCGGGAGGCTGAGGCAGGAGAATGGTGTAAACCCAGGAGGCCGAGCTTGCAGTGAGCTGAGATCCGGCCACTGCACTCCAGTCCGGGCGACAGAGCGAGACTCCGCCTCAAAAAAAAAAAAAAAAAAAGAACCTGGTGCTGTCAGTGCTTTCCTCCTCAAAGCTCTGACCATTCCATGTTATTGATCCCCACCAGTGATAATGATGTGCATTTCAGAGTTTCTGTAATGTATGAGGCCCTAATGTAGTAGGGCCTTTATATATGTCTATGTCATGTAATTTAAATATTACAGCAATTTAATGAAGTGTATTATATGCAGGAAGGAAACTGAGGTAAGGGAGGATCGGAAACTTGCTTCAAACACAGGTCTGACTGATGTAAAAGAAGGTTGGGCTCTTGTTATTGTATTATCCCGCCTCTTTTAGATAATACTACTGCCACTATACTAATGCTACTATTAATAATGGCCAGCAGTTACTAAGCTCTTACTTTATGCTATGTACTTTAAATGAAGTATCTTTTATTCTTTACAAGTACTATCCTGAACTTAGAATTGGGAAAACTGAGGCTTGAGGTCATATAAATCATGTGATAAAGCCAGCACTTGAATTCAGGTCTCTTAGTACTAGAGACCAAATCTGTAAGTGCTATTTTCTACTGTCTTTAGGTCCATAAGTAAAGCTTATCTGACAGATTTCCAAGTCAGCTGTTGCTACCATCCTTCCAAGTTAGTAGTTTCCCACCTAGAAAAAGGATAAAGCTTGTAGCAATGCTACTTCTCACAATCTTTAGTGCTTTCTTTGCCTTAATCTTAAGTTTCGGGAGAAGGGAAAAGCAATTCACTTCACAATGTGGTTGGGGTCTGATCTTCAAAGACATAATTAAAACTGTCCTGGATAGCTGGGCATGGTGGCTCATGCCTGTAATCTCAGCACTTTGGGAGCCTGAGGTAGGAGGACTGCTTGAGCCCAGGAATTCAAGACCAGCCTGGGAACATAGTGAGATCCCATTTCTTAAAAAAAAAAAAAAAAAAAAAAAAAAATTAGCTGGGACTGGTGGCTAGCACCTGTAGTCCCAGTTACTTAGAAGGCTGAGGTGGAAGGATGACTTGAGCCTAGGAGTTCAAGGCTGCTGTGAATTATGATCGGGCCACTGCACTCCAGCCTGGGCAACAGGAGACCCTGTTTCAAAACAAACAAGCAAACAAAAACTGTTCTAGTGGCATTAAACTATAATGCCATCTGAGTGGATGACCTCAATGTAGTATTGGCTACAAATTTTATTTGCACATATAACATATTCATTCTTTCAACAGAAGTTTCCTGTTCTGTTAAAATATAAAGTACTAGAGTGGCCTTTGTTCTTGAAGAGCTTCACTCTGAATCTTGTAACTGGTCTGGATGTGGTCTTTCAATAAGACAATAGCAGCAGCATAATAAGCCTCCAGGTCAGCATAGTAGCATAGTATTTTGTGTTACCTATTTTAGTAAGTTTACGTTTGGTTAACTCCTGTTGAGGGACAATATTATGATCAAAGAGATGATATGGTTTATTTATTAGATGAATCCTTGATGTCTTCATACTAATGTAAAGCTCTGTCACAGCCTGCTTTGATCTGCTGGTTCCTGGGTGTGGTATCCAGCTGTTTGTCAGCGTCCCTCTCCACACCCATGGAAATCCCAACTGTATTGGGTTTTGGGTTGCCTACCAGGTTCACTGTTTAAAAATGTGAGTTGGAATGTTCCTTTTTATGTTTTTATTGAAAAGAACACAAGTTCTACGATGAGTTAAAATTACTATAAATGTTTATAGCTCATATTCATTGTATGAGATTAGTTGAAAAATCTTGTTTTCATGTTGCCTTCTGATGGAGTTTGGGTCAGGTGAAGGTGGTTACAAAAATGACACTAAAATTTTCACATTACACTATTGCTTGATAGTCATTCATTAATTCTTCACTTAGTCTACTTATTAAGTATCAACAAATCTTTATTTTGGAGATGAATAAGATGTGTCCTTTACAGTGGGAAAGTTTATTATTTAATAGAGCTGTTTACAGACTTCAATTTGCCTTCCTGATAAATGTGATGAACATGGTTTACAATTTACATAGATATTCAGGCTATCAGATCTTGGAATTGCTGAACTAAATTCTTCTGTATGTATTCTTATATGATTTTATCCTAGGTATTTGGTGAAATAAATGCTGTCTGATGGGGGAGTAGATAGTTTTTTCAAATTTTGTATCTGCGAATGCATATTATCAGCCGAGCTTACATGACTATGCAATTATAAAGAAGTATAAAGCACAGGCTATTAAGTGGTCCAAAAGAAATAAGTACTCCGCTCATAAATCTTTGAAATCATGGGAATGTTTCCAGACAGAACAAGATGGAATTTATCTTCCTAATTGTGACACAGTACCTTGAAAAACGCAACTGGGTGCGTGGAGATAAGGATTTGTGTTTAATTTGCCATTTTAAAAGTTCCCCTCTCAAATTCAAGGTATTAAGTTGCTTTACGGAAGGCTAAGACCAAGCTCTAGATGCAAGACCGGGGAACTGACTGCCGGAACGTTTGTGTTGCAGCGCCTCGCCCCTGGCCGGTGCTCTTTCGTGAAGGGACCATCTCTGCCAAGCGCCTGTTGGTAGGAACCTGCTTGGTCGCGTCTTAGGGGGCTTGTAAGGTGGCTGTGGCTGAAGCAGGCGCCCGGGGGAGTCTGTAGGAGGGAAACCGCCATGGACGATCAGGGTTGCCCTCGGTGTAAGACTACCAAATATCGGAACCCTTCCTTGAAGCTGATGGTGAATGTGTGCGGACACACTCTGTGAGTTGGGCGGCAGTGGATTCCCTGGGGGAGAGACGCGCTGGGTGGGAGGAGAGGGCCGGGAGATGCTAGGCCTCGTCTTAGTGGGAGCAAAGGGCGTTGTTAGTTTCAACATTGGGGAGGAAATGGGAAAAGACGGCGTTGTGGCTTTAAATGGACTGTAGCCGCTAGCCCCGAGCGGCTCTGGCATGCTTTGAACTGCGGGTTCTCAGTGTGGCTCCCAGCAGTTTGTCAGGTTCCCTCCTCCATAGTCAATGAGTAGTATCCCGACTGTATTTCCAGGCTTGGGTTGTTTACTGGGCTCTAGACATCGCTGATTAAAAGCGTGGGGGATTGGAGTGTTTATTTCATATGAAATGTTTTTATTGAAAAAGTGCGAAAGTGCTATGAAAGCTTAAAATTTGCTTGAGTACATACTGCTGCTATTTATTGTATGAGTTAATTAAAAAACCCTATGTGTATACTCACTTGTCCTGATGGAGTTCGGTTAGACTGCCATCATTAAAATGAAGGAAACCCGGACTCTAGGTAGTTAATTTTGAAGATATAATAATGGCTGGCATTTGAGTACACATTTTGTGCCAGGCAGTGTTCTAAGCGCCTTACCATGAATTATCTCAGTTCATTCCTACAACAGTCCCATGAAGTAGGTACTGGTATTTCCATTTCACAGGGAAGGAAATCGAGACTGCTCAAGGTCCCTTATTAAGTGGGCCTTGAGAGAATTGGAACCCAGGAAGTCTGACTTTAGAACGCCCAGTTTCAAGGGAAGGGGGTAGAAGGAGAGAGGTTGAGTTTGTGTATTTTGAAACAGGAATTGGTCAAAGTGTTTCTTGCCAGATTTCTTGTCAGCTGTGGTTTAGTGAAGGTGGTTCTAGAAAGCACTTTGGGATAAAAAGGTGCCATGTAATGGTGAGCACATATTCCTGTAGTTTCTTTGAGGTTTATTGGAGGCAAAAAATAATGGATAATCTATAGTGTGTAGACAAGGTCTCCTCGCAACCCCCAAATGCTGACAAAAATGTAGAGCAATGACAGGGTCTTCAGGTAAGCATAAATTGCATGATTAGCTGTAGCTATAATTATTATATGGGATTTATTAGCTTACTTAACTTTTCTAATCTTTATTTTCCTTTGCTTTACTCTGCAAAGGAAGTATAGTAGAGCTGTGATTGAATGGTTTAAGATTAGAAGGTAAGAGTAATCAAGAAGAATGCATGGAAAAGGGAATTCTATATGGAAAACACTGTAGATAGACTGTTTTTAGAGAGATTTCGTTCAATTTCTCTCCATTTTTCTTTATCGGGTTTGTTATAGTGGAAACAGGAAAGTGGAACAGGAAAGAGAGTTTGTTTTTTTGGGAAGGATGCTAACTAAATGTAATTTACCAGAAGGATGCTAAATGTAATTTTCTGGCCTAGCAGCAATTAGCATTCAGGGAAGATTATACAATTTCAGTAACATAAATGGCATTTTCATTAGGCAATTATAAAATATTTATTTTAACTGAAATTGCTTTTGTTGTGTCCTCAGCCCTTTTTGTTAAGGTCTAAGAGTTAAGACTTTCGTCTAATTCATTCTGGTGTTGCATTTAATCTGATTAATTTGCTAACCTGTTAGATAACAGGCTACATTTTACAGTCCTTTTTTGACTTGAAATGTGAACAAAATGAGTAAAAGGCTGTAGCATACTGGCTGAGAGAACAAGCTTTGGAATGAGCCTGTCTGATTTCACATTCTTTTACCGGCTCTGTGGCCTTAGGCAAATGACTAACTCTTTGTTAGCAGTTCTTCTTGTTTGTACAATAGAGAAAATAGTGCTGCTTGTATCATGGTCCTTAAGTATTACATAATATATGTAAAATATTTAGAGATATTTAGTAGAGTTTCTGTCACATAATATTTGTTTACTATATATTGGCTATTTTATTATTAATGTTCTTTGCATGTGGCATGGGTGATAAGTAGAAATAAAATTAAAACAGGACTTACTTGGCCTGCTATGAAATACTTGCACAATAATGATTAGCTTTAAATGATTTCGGTACACTATAAAACATGAAAATACAGCTTTGATTATAACGACTCTGTTGTAATTTTCTTTAGCATGTTGTCTATCTAATTAGTACTTTTAAAGAAGTACTTTAGGCCAGGCGCGGTGGCTCAAACCTGTAATCCCAGCACTTTGGGAGGCCGAGACGGGCGGATCGCGAGGTCAGGAGATCGAGACCATCCTGGCTAACACAGCGAAACCCCGTCTCTACTAAGAAATACAAAAAACTAGCCAGGCGAGTTGGCGGGCGCCTGTAGTCCCAGCTACTCGGGAGGCTGAGGCAGGAGAATGGCGTAAGCCCGGGAGGCGGAGCTTGCAGTGAGCTGAGATCCGGCCACTGCACTCCAGCCTGGGCGACAGAGCGAGACTCCGTCTCAAAAAAAAAAAAAAAGAAGTACTTTAATCTAGGCTAACACACTACTGTTTCTGAATGGAGCAGAGAACTCACTGATTTTTTTGGCAATCATTTAAAAAAATTAAAATTATATAAACAATAATAAAAGCAACCTAAATTATTAAATGAAAGGTAAAAATTTTTGTGGTTCACCCCAGGAGGCGGAGCTTGCAGTGAGCTGAGATTGGGCCACTGCACTCCAATCTGGCAACCGAGCGAGACTCTGTCAAAAAAAAAAAAAAAAAAAAAAAAAAAATTTTGTGGTTCACTTCTCCAGAGGTGACAACTTTTAGGTTGTTTGTGTATATTTTCAGATATTTTCTAGGCATATGTAAACATGGGTGTGTTTGGGTAGAAAACTTTTTCTTCTTTAGCATAAACAGGAATATAGCAGAAACATGTATGTGTGTGTATATATGTATATATTTCCTTGCTTTTTTCATTATGTATATTGGATAATCTCTCTAGATCAATATGCATATGTTTTTCTCTTTTAACAATTTGATAGTAGTCCATTGTTCAAATATAATTTATTTACCCAAATTTTTAAAATTAATATTTATTTAATTTTCCAGTTTTTCCCTGGAGTAACCATCCATAAATATGCATATATATATACATATGTATATTTGAGCACTTAGGCCAGTATATCATAAGATATAACAGGTAAAAATCACAGAGTAATGTGCGGTAGTAGAATTGTTGGGTCAGAGTTTCTGGCTTTTAAATTTGATAAATAAGGCCCAGTCGTTCTCAAAAAAGATTATGTCAAGACAGGCATGGTTGTGCCTACCTGTAATCCTAGCTACTTGGGGGCTGAGGAGGGAGGACTGCTTGAGCCCAGGAGTTCGGGACCAACTCGGACAACATGGGGATACCCCATCTTAAAAAAAAAAAAAAAAAAAAAAGATCTTGTCAATTATATTCCCAACAACTGTATGGAGATTCCTATTGCCTATATTGGGTAATAGTATTTTTTAAAATCTTGCATTTTAAAAGATGTTTAAAAGCATCTTATCAGATGCTTCTCTGATAAGAAAAACATCTTGGATTTTTTTTTTTTTGAGACGAAGTCTTGTTCTGTCACCCAAGTTGGAGCGCAGTGGCATGATCTCGGCTCACTGCAACCTCCATCTCTCAGGTTCAAGTGATTCTCCTGCCTCAGCCTCCCAAGTAGCTGGGATTACAGGTGCATGCCACCATGCTCGACTAATTTTTGTATTTTTAGTAGAGATGGGGGTTTCACTGTGTTGGCCAGGCTGGTCTCAAACTACTAACTTGGTGATCCAGCCACCTCCATCCTCCCAAAGTGTTGAGATTACAGGCATGAGCCACCACTCCCAGCCTGAGATGGAGTTTTGCTGTTGTTGCCCAGGCTGGAGTGCAATGGCGAGATAGCTTACCGCAACCTCTGCCTCCCGGGTTCAAGCAATTATCCTTTCTCAGCCTCCCGAGTAGCTGGGATTACAGAGATGCACCACTACACCCGGCTAATTTTGTAGTTTTAGTAGAGACGGGGTTTCTCCATGTTGGTCAGGCTGGTCTTGAACTCCCAACCTCAGGTGATCTGGCCGCCTCGGCCTCCCAAAGTGCTGAGATTACAGGTGTGAACCACTGTCCCCGACCTCATCTTGGCTCTTAATGAAAAATTTTTTTGATACTACGTTGAGTTTTTATAGCATGTATTTCATGGGATTGAATATAGGCATTTTTATAATACGCCTGTTAGCTTGAGAGGAGCAGGAATTATTTTGCTGAATGATTCTGGCTCAGTCTTACGATGTTGTAGTCAAGTTGTTGGCTAGGACTGCAGTCTGGACTTGACTGGGCCTGGAGTATCTGTTTCCAAGGTCACTCATGTGGCTCTTTTCAGGAGGCTTCAGTTCTTCCCTATGGACTCTTACATAGGGCTACTTATGACATGGCTTCTCCCAGAACTAGTGATATGAGCAGAGGTGAGGAAGGTTGGGGAGATGGAGCGGGGAAGAGAGAAAGGGAGAGAGGAAGGGAACTGGAAGCTGCAGAGCCTTTTAAAACCTAATGATAGAAGTGATATACCATCACCTCTGGTGTATTGTAGTGTTATAATGTGGGAGAGTACACACAAAAGTGTGAATACCAAGAGTGTGAATATCATTGGGCTATCTTGAAGGCTGGCTTCCACAGGATTTTATTAACTTATTTTTTTTTCGTGTCCTCAAGTAGCGAAGACTTTTTGGAGGCAAGTGATAAAGTGAGTAGGAGTAGTGCTTCATAAAAGAGGAACTATAGGGTTATGGAAAAATTAACTACGAGTTTTACTTAAGGGAGAAAATACAGGAGCAGAGATGAGAGAAAAGAGGTGAAACATTATTAAATACCTTTCTGTCTTAGCTGCTTGCAATTGAAGAAGGATATTTCTCTACTTATCAATTTAATCTAGCAAATGCACAAATGAATTGATTGTATGCGTATAGAAGAAGATTGGATTTCATGTTTTTTTTTTTTTTTTTCTGTTCAAGGATGAACATTGTCTTAATTACAGAAAATGATAGTTTTTTTTTCTTTATCAGGCCACTTATTTCAAGAAATGGGCCTTCGTTCTGAAGGCATATAGAATTATATGGAGGTGGTGGTATCTAATTCTCATTAAAGTACAGGCTTTAATAATTTAATTTCTGGTTGGATGCCGTGGCTTACGCCTGTAATCCCAGCACTTTGGGAGGCCGAGGCGGGTGGATCACCTGAGGTCAGGAGTTCAAGACCATCCTGGTCAACATAGTGAAACCCCTTCTCTACTAAAAATGCAAAAATTAGCCGGGTGTGGTGGCATCTGCCTGTAATCCCAGCTACTTGGGAGGCTAAGGCAGGAGAATCACTTGAACCTGGGAGGTGAAGGTTGCAGTGAGCTGAGATCATACCACTGTACTCCAGCCTAGGCTACAGAGCAGGACTCTGTCTTAAAAAAAAAAATTAATTTCTATCCCAACCATTCTTGGCAAAACTTGTCTCTGGAAATTCTACATGCTAAATCTACTTTTTTCATTTTAAACACGCACAAGAAACAAAGCACAAGATAAGCAAAATCAAGTACCTACCATCCTGATATATAAAGGCAATATTTTGTGACAGTTACTTATCTTTCTCTTTCTTTTTTCCCTTTTTTTTTTTCTGTTCTCCTATTTCTCATTTACTAATGTTACTGGATAGTTTATCCTGAAGAGTCTGAATTTTGCTTATTGCATCTTTGTGATATTGTTAAATATGTTCTTCTATTCTCAGTATTTCCTCTAAATTGTTAGTTATGTTTAAAAGTTTTATCAGATTAAGTTTGAATTTATTTGTTGATAAGAATGATAAGTGGTATTAAGTCATTTAATGTACTGATCTTATTCAGCACCTTTGTGCAAATTGAGAAACAGAGCCCCCTCTGGGTAGAAAATTAGGAAAAGGCACTTATTCTAGGTGGAAGATTTAGAAAAGGGACATTCTAGATATTAATTTATAATTTACTGTTGTGATAAGAGGACATAACTCTATATAAAATTTCAGTCTTTTGAAGTTTTTTGAAAGACTTTAATGGTCCAGCATATGGCCTGTCTTTGTGAACAATCATTGTACATTTGAAAAGAATATGCATTCTGTGGTTGTTGGGTGTAGTGTAGTATAAGTTATAAATGTGGTATATACTACCATACCCATCTTGGTTGATAGCATTACACAGATCTTCTGTATCTTTATTAATTTATTTTATCTACTCATCTTATGAATTACTCCACTATGATTATAGATTTGTCAGTTTTTCTTGTAAGTTTTGTCATACTTTATGCGTTTTGGAACTCTCTTCTTAGGTACATATTTGGGATTGTTATGCCTTCCTAATACATTTCTCCTTTTATCATTATGAAATGGCCCTCTTTATCTCTTGTAATACACTTTTTCCTGAAGATTCTATTTGATAATAATTTGGCACTGTCAGTTTTCTTGTGCTTACTATTTGATAGTATGCCTTTTTCCATTCATTTACTTTAAAAAAATTTTTTAAGCCATATAGTATAACTCCTGGGCTCAAATGATCATCCTGCCTCAGCCTCCTGAGTAGCCAGGGCTACAGGTGCATGGCACCTCACCTGGCTAATTTTTATTTATTTTATTTATTTATTTTTTTGAGATGGAGTCTCGCTCTGTCGCCTAGGCTGGAGTGCAGTGGTGCGATCTCAGTTCACTGCAAGCTCCGCCTCCCAGGTTCACGCCATTATCCTGCCTCAGCCTCCCAAGTAGCTGGGACTACAAGCACCCGCCAGCATGCCAGGCTAATTTTTTGTATTTTTAGTAGAGACAGAGTTTCACCGTGTTAGCCAGGATGGTCTGGATCTTCTGACCTCGTGATCCGCCCATCTTGGCCTCCCAAAGTGCTGGGATTACGGGTGTGAGCCACCGCGCCCAGAATTTTTTTTTTCTTTTTTAAAATTTTTAGTAGAGACAGGGTCTTGCTATGTTTCCCAGGCTGATCTCAAACTCCTGAGCTCAAGTGATCTGCATGCCTCAGCCTCCCAAAGTGCGGGGATTACAGGTGTGAGCCATCAGGCCCAGCCATCTCAGGGTTGGTTTCTATTGACTGCAGGTTACATTCTTCTTCTTATTTATTTTTGCATGTTTACTACTTTTTAATTGTCGGTGGTACATTATAGAAATTCTGGATTTTGTCTTTTTGTGAAAAGTGTTGATTTTTAAAATTCTTGCAGGTAGTTCGTTTACTGGCAGATCACTTTGAACTTGTGTAGGCTTGGTTTTACTCTTTGCTAGAATGATATGTGGAGAACCCATTGTTTCCTTCCTTTAGTGTAACTCAACCTCCCATTTTTAATCCCTTCAAAAACTTGTTGGGGCTTGATTTTAGTCTTTTTAAGTGTGCACCTAGTGTATGCCTTATTCTAGGATGTGGTTCTTACTCTTAGTTGAGGCATTTTTGGTATCTCAGCTGGATATCTGAGCTGTTAACAAGGTGTTAATGTGGTTTCTCTGCTTTGGCTGGTGGGAGCTCTAAGTATACCCAGTATTCCTCAACTCGAGTGTATTTTCGTCTCTTAACCACTCTCTTTTAAGCCTTGATTAGTTTTGCCCTACACATGTGCAGCCTATTTCTTGGCCAGGGATTTATGGGGGAATCCTACATGTCTTCTAGCCTCTCTGCCTTGTGGATTTCAGCCACATCAGCTACCCTGCATTCTGATCTCTGCCTATTTGACTGAGCACAATCACTATTCCCTTCTTAAACTCTTGTTTGCCAGGCATGGTCATGGCGATTTTTCTTTTCTTTTTTTTTTTTTTTTTTTTTTGAGACGGAGTCTCGCTCTGTCGCCCAGGCTGGAGTGCAGTGGCCGGATCTCAGCTCACTGCAAGCTCCGCCTCCCGGGTTTACGCCATTCTCCTGCCTCAGCCTCCCGAGTAGCTGGGACTCCAGGCGCCCGCCACCGCGCCGGCTGATTTTTTGTATTTTTTAGTAGAGACGGGGTTTCACTGTGTTAGCCAGGATGGTCTCGATCTCCTGACCTTGTGATCCGCCCGCCTTGGCCTCCCAAAGTGCTGGGATTACAGGCTTGAGCCACCGCGCCCGGCCGGCAATTTTTCCCAGATAGAAAGCTGAGGCAATTTGTAGGGAGTTTCCTATCTCTCAGGGATGTCCTGTTCTGCCTGTTGTCTAATGCCTGTAAACAGTTGTATTATGCACTTTATTTAATGGTTGCTCCTGGTGGGAAGGCTAGTCGGGCATCAGTTACTCCGTCATATTTGTTAGCGAAAGCTAGCCTCACTATTATTAAGGCATTTACTTCTGCCTGTAGTCTTGCAGATTTTTCCCAGTTTTCCAGTATACCTCTTGCTTTTCTTTTTTGTTTGAGACAGTCTCGCTCTGTTGCCTAGGTTGGAGTGCAGTGGTGCGATCTTGGCTCACTGCAACCTTGCCTCCCGGGTTCAAGCAATTCTCATGCCTTAGCCTCCTGAGTAGCTGGGATTACAGGTGTGTGCCACCACACCTGGCTAATTTTTGTATTTTTAGTAAAGATGGGGTTTGGCCATCTTGCCCAGGCTGGTCTTGAACTCCTGAACTCAAGTGATCTGCCCACCTTGGCCTCCCACCTTGGTCTCCCAAAGTGCTGGGATTACAGGCATGAGCTGTTGCGCCCGGCCCCAGTTTATTTTCTTTACCTCGAAATTGGCAGTGCCCTGTTAACATTTTCTTTTTTGTTGTACAGTTCTGATTACTTTTTTGTTTTTACTACCTCCCGGCCCCAGTTTATTTTCTTTACCTCGAAATTGGCAGTGCCCTGTTAACATTTTCTTTTTTGTTGTACAGTTCTGATTACTTTTTAGTTTTTACTACCTCAGCTCCTTCCCTAATACTTTTGTAAGCATTGTTTTCTTTTAATGGAGTGTTTTGAGGTTGATTAGCAGTATAATGATGCAGAACAGCGCTAGAGAATTGATGCCTCCTGTCTTCTGACTGCTAATTACAGTGAAGATATCTCAAGATTCTTCTGAAGGGGAGGTAGTTTGTGCTTTCACACATATGTAAGAGTTGGTGTTGCATGTATCTTAATTATCAAGAGACAGGTTGAGGAGTAGAAGGAATACCAAATCTCAAGTTAGAAAATCTAGGCTCTAGTTTCACCATAGACTAGCGAGTTATAGGCCAGCCATTTAACTTTGATTTGTTCACTTGTTTATAATAGATAGCATCCAGCCCCTTGAAGCTCTTAAAATTTGAGTAATTTAATAGTTACTTAGAAAATTATTGACTGTGTGCAGTGGCTCACGTCTGTAATCCCAGTGCTTTGGGAGGCCGAGGCAGGTGGATTACGAGGTCAGGAGTTCGAGACTAGCCTGACCAACATAGTGAAACCCCATCTCTACTAAAAATAGAAAAAATTAGCCAGACGTGGTAGGGCATGCCTGTAATTCCAGCTACTCAGGAAACTGAGGCAGTAGAATCGCTTGAACCAGGGAGGCGGAGGTTGCAGTGAGCCGAGACTACACCACTGCACTCTAGCCTAGGTGATACAGAGTGAGACTCTGTCTCAAAAAAAAAAAGAAAAAAAGAAAAAATCATTGTAGTCAGTAGTCTTTTCTTTGACCTTACAACATCAATAAAACTCTTTCATAAAATAAAGTTTTAGTTATTTAGTTATTTGTGTTAGTTGTA
The DNA here is from genome assembly GCF_002776525.5 of Piliocolobus tephrosceles. Taxonomy (NCBI): domain Eukaryota; kingdom Metazoa; phylum Chordata; class Mammalia; order Primates; family Cercopithecidae; genus Piliocolobus; species Piliocolobus tephrosceles. Next base: position 46,664,891 of record NC_045439.1, on the reverse strand, counting down.
ATTGTTTTTTCCCTGTGTGAGGGATAGTGCTGATCACTCTGCAGAATATGAATATTTCATTACAGATTGCTTATTATATGACTCTAATACATATTTTTTGTTTGATCAGAAATGACTAGTAGTGTACTTCAGTCTTTAAGATGCAGCATGCTAATATACTTAGTTACTTTTCTTATTGAGCGTAACTTATAGTTCTTTAAAACTATGTTTACAAGATATTTAGTGATTATATTATTTGTAATATTTCTACTCTCCTCTAATTCTCTTCTACACTGGGAATCCTTTTTAAAGATTTATTTCATATATATATACACATACACACACACACACACACACACAAAATTATGTCTTTTTTTATTTTTTTTTCTGAGATGGAGTCTTGCTCTGTCACCCAGGCTGGAGTGCAGTGGCGCGATCTTGGCTCACTGCAAGCTCCGCCTCCCTGGTCCACGCCATTCTCCTGCCTCAGCCTCCTGAGTAGTTGGGACTACAGGCACCTGCCACCACGCCTGACTAATTTTTTGTATTTTTAGTGGAGACAGGGTTTCACCATGTTAGCCAGAATGGTCTCGATCTCCTGACCTCACGATCCGCCTGCCTCAGCCTCCCAAAGTGCTGGGATTACAGGTGTGAGCCACCGCGCCCTGCCCAAAATTTTTATTTTTATTATTTTTTATTTTTATTTTTATTTTTATTTTTTTTATTATACTTTAAGTTCTAGGGTACATGTGCATAACGTGCAGGTTTGTTACATATGTATACTTGTGCCATGTTGGTGTGCTGCACCCATCAACTCGTCAGCACCCATCAATTCATCATTTATATCATGTATAACTTCCCAATGCAAGCCCTCCCCCCTCCCCCCTCCCCATGATATCAAAATTATGTCTTAATGATGGGTATACATTCTGAGAAACTCATGTTAGGCAGTTTTACTGTGTGCACATCATACAGTGTGCTTATGGTATAGTACCTGGTATAGTCTATTGTATACCTAAGCTATATGGTGTAGCTTATTGCTCTTAGGCTACAGGTCTGTGTAACGTGTGTTACTGTACTGAGTACTGTAGGCAGTTGTAACACAATGGTTTTTGTGTATCTAATCATATCTAAACATAGAAAAGGTACAGTAAAAAAGGATAAAATGATACGCCTATATAGGGCAGTTACCATGAAAGGAGTTTGCGGGACTGGAAGTTGTTCTGGGTGAGTCAGTGAGTAAGTGGTGAGTGAATGTTAAGGCCTAGGATATTACTATACACTACTGTAGACATTATAAGCCCTGTACTCTTAGGCTACACTAAATTTATAAACAAATTTTCTTTCTTCAATAATAAACCCTAGCTTATGGTAACAATTTTACTTTATGCATTTTTCTTTGTTTGAACTTTTTGACTGTTTTGTAATACCTAGCTTAAAACACAAATTATGCAGCTATACAAAAATATTTTATTTATGTCCTTATTCTATAAGACTTAAACTTTTTTTCTATTGAAAACATTTTAAGGCCAGGAGTGGTGGCTCACGCTTGTAATCCCAGCACTTTGGGAGGCTGAGGCGGGCAGATCACTAGGTCAGGAGATCGAGACCATCCTGGCTAACACAGTGAAACACCGTCTCTACTGAAAATACCAAAAATTAGCCGAGCGTGGTGGCACACACCTGTTGTCCCAGCTACTGGGAGGCGGAGGCAGGAGAATTGCCTGAACCTGGGAGGCAGAGGTTGCAGTGAGCCGAGATTGCGCTACTGCACTCCAGCCTGGGCGACAGAGCGAGACTGTCTCTGGGGAAAAAAAAAAAAAGAAAATATTTTAAATTCAGTTTTTCCTTTTTTTGAGACAGGGTCTCACTCTGTCAACCAGGCTGAACTGCAGGGGCATGATCACGGCTCACTGCAGTCATGACATCCCTGGCTTAAGCAATCCTTCAGCTGTAGCCTTCTGAACAGCTGGGACTCCAGGTTGGCACCACCATGCCCGATTAATTTTTTGGATTTTTAGTAGGGATGAGGTGTCATTATGTTGCCCAGGCTGGTCTTGAACTCTTGGGCTCAAGTGATCCTCTCGCCTTGGCCTCCCAAAGTGCTGGGATTGCAGGCGTGAGCCACTACACATGGCCCTATTTTTGTTTTTACTTTTTTAGCTTTTTCATTAAAAACGAAGATACAAACATACACAGTAGGACACACATTAGCCTAGGCCTACCCAGGGTCAAGGATCATCAATATCGCTGTCTTCCGTCTCACGTTTTTTCCCATTGGAAAGTCTTCGAGAGCAATAACATGCATGGAGTTGTCATCTTCTATGATAACAATGCCTTCTTCTACAATACCTCCTGAATGATCTGCTGAGGCTGTTTCACAGTTAACTTTTTTTTTTAATTAGTAGAAGGAGTACACTATAAAATAAGGATTAAGAAGTCATAGTATAGTAAATATACAAACCAATATCATAGTCATTTATTATCATTATTGACTACTATGCACTGTACATAATTGCATATGCTATATTTTCATATGACTGGTGGTACAGTAGGTTTGTTTACCCTAGTATCACCATAAGCAGGTGAGTAATGTGTTGTGCTAAGATGTTAGGATGGCTACGAAGTCATTAGGTGATAGGAATTTTTCAGCTGTATTATAATCTTAAGGAACAGACATCATTGTATTTGTGGTCTGTCTTTGACCAAAATGTCCTTGTGTAGTGCACGACTATATATAGTTTTGAATTTTGGAGGAAATCTATCCAGATTTCTACCTGCAGGTATCAGAAAGTTTCATAGCATCTTTGGCTTCATGAACATTCTCTTTTCCATGGAAATTATGTTCTCAAACTTGTATTCCAAGGGTCAAACAGGTGAATCTATCTATTGGATGTTCAAACTTATTTGTTAAATTGCAAATTATTTTATTCTGTAAGGATCTAAAATAGTAGTTCATTAGTTTCCTTTAGGGATACAAATATAAAAATGGAATTAATTTTTTCTCATTGCTTTTTTTCTGCTGTGGGCATAAAAATATTATGTCTAACAAATATATACTGATAGTATGATTGCCTGGGTTGGAATCCTAGGTTTGCTATTTATTATTAGCTGTGAGATTTAGGGAAAATTAGTGATTCTTGTTAAAACTTTTCCTCATCTGTACGGTGGGTTCACTAGTTAGTAGTGATACTTTACTGTGAAGATTAGATGAGGCACAGTTAGACTAAATTTAAGAATTCAAGTAAATCTATGAATTCAAGTAAATTTACTCTATAATCCATACAGAGTTATTTTCAGTATTCTATGTCCAAAAAAATATAGTTTTTTAGCTTAAGTTTCAGGACTCTTTTGGCAATTTATTTTCAGTTTACTTAGCAGCTTGTTCCTGAGACAGCAAATAGAATGAGAATAATTGAGTGAAAATTAAATGAGATTTTAATGGTTTTCTTCAGGTTTCAAATGTGTTAAGCCTATTTTCAAAGAAAAAATAAGACAACAGTAATTTACTAGTTGTTGGTGTTTACTAATAAATGTGTTTGCAGTCTTTCTCATACACTCAATAAATTTTCCAGCCAGTGATTCCAAAACTTACCTCATCCTAAGAATCATCTGGGGTGCTGCTTTAAAATGCAGATTTCTGAGCCCTACCATAGTCTTTCGAGGTGGGGACCAGTATTTTATACTCTCTATCTAGGTAAATTTTGTGGTCTAAGAGGGTTGAAAATACAGTTCTGGGGAAACAACAGTGAATGTGGCAGACATGGCTTCTGCCCCCTTTTCTTTTATAGTGTCTCAGCTCTTCTTTTGAGTCATTAAAAATAAATTAGTTTTTCTTTCTGTTTTTTTTTTTTTTTTTTTTTTGAAACGGAGTCTCTTTCTGTCGCCCAGGCTGGAGTGCAGTGGCGTGATCTCGGCTCACTGCAAGCTCCGCCTCCCGGGTTCACGCCGTTCTCCTGCCTCAGCCTCCCAAGTAGCTGGGACTACGGGCGCCCACCACCAAGCCCGGCTAATCTTTTTTGTATGTTTTTAGTAGAGATGGGGTTTCACCATGTTAGCCAGGATCGTCTCGATCCCCTGACCTCGTGATCAGCCCGCCTCGGCCTCCCAAAGTGCTGGGATTACAGGCATGAGCCACCGCGCCTGGCTTTTTTTTTTTTTTTTTTTTTAACAAGGAAGAAAAGGAAAGTTTATAGTTATAAAAATATTCTTTGTAGTTAAGATGTGAAAGTGGGCTTTATTGTTAAATAAGCTATTTTTTTTTTTTTAAATTACTGTTTGCCAAAGAAACATAAACCTGAAATCTTGCAGCCTAATTTTAGCAGTTCTGCTGATTTAGGAAAAGGTCCTTTGGGGAAGCAAATCATTTTGGTTGGTTGGGTACAGGTTTTGCAAAGTTAGCATCAAGGGAACAAAAATGTTTGGGTGATACCAAATATACAAATGTACGTGGTTCCAAATACGGAAATGGTTTTGTCTAAAGCAGCCACTGAAGAGAAATTGTCGAAATATTAGCCCCTTTAGGAAAGTGGAATGTGATGTCTGATTTGGCTCTCAGGCTTAGTATGAAAGCTTGTGCAAAAGTACAGCTTACAAAATGCTATTTATTTTATTAAAAGAATTGATAGGAAGTTGACAGACTTAATTTAAATTTGGAAGGAGCTTAGCAAACATCCTTCTAGCTATATTTTAGGTCTCCCTCCACCTTTTGTTTTTTTAATCAGATGGGGAAACTGAAGTCTAAGAAAGGATATATGGTTGCATAGCCCACCTGGACAGCTCCAGTCTCTTTTTTTGTGTGTAAATCCCAGTCAGAAATTAAATTTCAAAATTAATTTTCAATTATATTTTGATTACTTGTTGGCTAAATAATTTTTTTTGCTGTAATGCAACTGGATTGTAACTCAAACTCATGCATAAGATGAAAAAACTACAATATTAAAAATCATTTTGATCTGCTTAGAACAATTCTCTCTTTCTATTTTATTTTCTAGGGTGCTAACATGATAAAAAGCATCTTTAAATATTCAATAATGATATTTTTCCTGATACTGTATTTGCCACATCTTGTTTTTTTATTGATGATATATAAACAATGACATAATATTTGGTTTTTGAGGTATAATCAGATGCCAACTAGGAAGCCTAAATGAATTGTATTGCTGATGCAGAGAAATGATTTGTAGGACAACTTATTTTATAGTATTTTTATTTTTCATATTTATTTTTACAGAAATATACATTATTTACATGTACAAACAAATATATATATTCTCTACAAAAAGATAAGAAAATGTAAAATTTAACAGACTTTATCAGAAATGTTTGGAGTGTTAGGTTTTCTTTTCATTTACTAAGTTGGAATATGAAAAAAGAATTTTGAGATGAGGACAAGTGATTGTATACCTCACTTAGTTTTTTTAGAACACAAATATGACAGTGGTTATATCATTGAAAATTAATGAGGCCTCCATCAATATGGTGCAGTGCCTCTGCACCACTGATTTATATATATTTAATGAACTTGCTATTCTAATTTCAGGTAACTGAAGCAAACTGCATCTAGGACTAACTGGTTTACTTACAAACAATTCATCTCGTTAAAATATAAATATCTTGAAATTTACCAAAATTAAATATAATTTCTTTATAAATAGTTCTAGTGTGTTTTCTTTCTGGTGTTAAGTAACATGTTTCTAAAGAAATCATCATATTTTGGTACTGTTTCAGATAATGTTACCAAAATATGTTGTTTTATTTGATCTTACTTCTTGCTATTGATCTAGAATGGATTTGGAATAGAAGATATGGGACAAAAAAAGCTTTCAAAAGTGATAGGATTTATGAAATATGACATGCCAGATGCTATATTTTTGAGATCTATTGGAGCACATGTGAGGACCATTTAAGGATCGATATCTATATTATTTGGGATTAGAAATATAATTTTTAATATTTGCATTTTTAAAAAAAGTTTATTTTAAAATAGATTTATTTTAAGGATGTATATTATGTTTTATTGAAAAGATGCCACAAGATAATATTTAAAAATGTTTTTGACAAAAGAAAAAAATTGTACATAGTACTTTCACAGAGGAGTTCTTTTAATTTTTACCTTCTTATTTGTGTGTGTGTGCTCTGTAGTACCAGCTGCTCTGGAGGCTGGGGTAGGAGGATTGCTTGAGCCCAGGAGGTCAAGGCTACAGTGAGCTATGCATGTGCCACTATACTCTAGCCTGGGTGAGAGAGTGAGGCTCTGTCTCAAAGCAAACAAACAACACTTTGGAGAATGCTGTTTTAATTTTTGACACAGTAACTAATTTTGTAAGAAATCATGTTACTCTACCATTGTACTAGTTATTATTATTATTTTTTGAGATGGACTCTCTGTCGCCCAGGCTGGAGTGCAGTGGCGTGATCTTGGCTCACTGCAACCTCTGCCTCCTGAGTTAGAGCAATTCTCCTGCCTCAGCCTCCTGAGTAGCTGGGATTACAGGTGTGCGCCACCATGCCTGACTAATTTTTGTATTTTTAGAAGAGATAGGGTTTTGCCATGTTGGCCAGGCTAATCTTTTTTTTTTTTTTTTTTGAGATGGAGTCTCGCTCTGTTGCCCAGGCTGGAGTGCAGTGGCGCGATCTCGGCTCACTACAAGTACCGCCTCCCGGGTTCACGCCATTCTCCTGCCTCAGCCTCCCGAGTAGCTGGGACTACAGGCGCCCGCCACCTCGCCCGGCTAGTTTTTTTTGTATTTTTAGTAGAGACGGGGTTTCACCGTGTTAGCCAGGATGGTCTCGATCTCCTGACCTCGTGATCCGCCCGTCTCGGCCTCCCAAAGTGCTGGGATTACAGGCTTGAGCCACCGCGCCCGGCCAGTTTTTTGTATTTTTTAGTAGAGACGGGGTTTCACCGTGTAGACCGGGATGGTCTCGATCTCGGCCAGGCTAATCTTGAACTCCTGACCGCAGGTGACCCACCCACCTCGGCCTCCCAGAGTGTTGGGATTACAGGCGTGAGCCACCGCACCCAGCCTACACTAGTTATTTATTGCTGTCTAACAAATTATCACAAAACTAAATGGCTTAAAATAACAAACATTTATTTTCTCATGGTTCTTGTGTGTCAGGAATTTGAGCATGGCTGAGCTGGGTAGTTCTGGCTCAGGGTGTCTCATGAGATTGCAATCAAGATTTAGCTGGGGCTCTATTCATTTGAAGGCTTGACTGGAGTTGGAGGATAGACAGTTGACCCTTAAACAACATGAGTTTGAAGTGTGTGTGTCCACTTATATGTGGATTTCAAAAAACAAATGAGGATTGAAAATACAGTATTCACAGCATGCAAAACCCCATGTATATGGAGAGCTGACTGTATTAAGCTCACTCGTGTGGTTTTTGTCAGTAGTCCTCAGTTTTTTTTGGCTAGAGGTGTCAGTTCTTTGTCACATGGGCCTCACCTAAGGATTTCTTCAGTGTTCGCATGACACAGTAGCTTTCCTCTCCTCTGGTGGATGATTCAAGAGAGAGACAAACAGAAGCCACAATGTCTTCTGTGAACATCATTCAGACACCATCATTTCTGCTGCATTCTGTTTGTTCAGAGTCCTAAATACAGCTTACATTCAGGGTAAGGGGAATTGGGCTTCACCTTTTGATGAAAGAAGTATAAAGAATTTGTGGCCATATGTAAAACCACACCAACCACATATGTGTATTTATCACTGGAATACCCTGAATCCAAGAGGGCTCCCAATGATTATTGTCTCCTACTTTTTATGTCCTTGCTTAGTTTCTCCCTGATTGTATCAGGATTGCTTGTATAAACCAATCGAATATGGTAGAAGTTTCTCATTTCCAAGGCGAGGTCTTTAACAAAGACTTTGTGGCTTTCCATGTGGTTACTCTCTATGTTCTTGGGCAACTTGCTGTCATGAAAGACAGTTTAATTGTCGTCAGCAGCCTTATGAAGTTCCATGTGGTTAAGAACTGAGGCCTTCTACTAACAGCCAAGTGAGTGAGCCATCTTAGTCTTCAGTCCCAGTCCTGTCTTCAGCTGACATCTTGACAAATAAGCTGCTCCTGGATTCCTGACACTGAGAAACTTTGTGAGATAATAAATTGTTTATTGTTTTAAGCTGTCAAGCTTGGTGGTGTTTTGTTATGCGGCAACAGATAACTAATAGAATCCCTTCATCTTTATTAAAACAAAAGGCACATTGCCAAAAGCTGTACACATATTAGGGATTTTTTTTTTTTAATAATCGGGAGAAATTTGTAAGGGCCCATGTTCAACAAGCCATTGTCGTTAGAGAGAGAAGTGGTTTTTGTTCAGAGGCACATAAACTACTTTTATTCAGAAGTTATCAAGGGGGAATCTAGTAGTATTGTATAAAGTTAAACATTTTAATATCATGTAAGATGTGATAATAATTTAGTGTTTTTAGTGGGAATCCTATAAGCTTCCTATGATTCTCTAAGGTCTGGATTACATTCTATAATGCATGAAATAGCAATTTGAGGAACTAATTCTTTATAAAAATACTTTTACCTTATTAATAGATTTGTCTCTGTAAGTAATAATGCAGTGGAGTTGAATCTTATGTGGAATTTGTATATATGTATTTTTTTTTTTTTTCCAGAGACAAAATTTCACTCTGTCACCTGGGTTGGAACATAGTGGCATAATCATGGCTCACTATAACTTCAGACCTCTGGGCTCAGGAACCCTCCTGCCTCAGCCTCCCAAGTAGCTAGTACTGTAGGCACGTGCCACCGTGCGCAGCTAATTTTTTTTTTTTTTAGACACCTAGGCTGGAGTGCAGTGGGGCGATCTCAGCTCACTGCAACCTCTGCCTCCCGGGTTCAAGTGATTCTCCTGCCTCAGCCTCCAGAGTAGCTGGGACTACGGGCGCGTGCCACCACACCTGGCTAATTTTTGTATTTTTAGTAGAGACGGGGTTTCACTATGTTGGCCAGGATGTTCTTGATCTCCTGACCTCATGATCCACCCGCCTCAGCCTCCTAAAGTGCAGGTATTATAGGCGTGAGCCACCGCGCCTGGCCTAATTTTTTATTTTTTGTAGAGACAGGGTCAGGCTTTGTTGTCCATACTGGTCTTGAACTCTTAGGCTCAAGCCATCCTCCTGCCTTTTCCTCCCAAAGTGTTGGGATTATAGGCTAGTCACTGCACTCAGCCTGGAATTTGTATTCTAAAGTCATGTAAAGCAGAAAATATGGTGAAGATTACCCTTAATATTAGAGATCAGAAATTGTCCATATGGGTAAATAATTTTTCATTAAACCTAGCGCAGCCAGTTTTCCCTCCAGCATAGTAATAAATCAGTATTCCCCACCTGAACACCAGTTGAAATAATTGGCTCTTGTTTTGGCATTATATTGAAAAGACTTCCTTTAAACACTGTCATATATAGTCCAGTAAGACGCTTGTCCTAGGAGAGGCATTGAAACTGAGTGCAACACAGGGAACAGCAGAGTGACGTCTCTCATTTTATGATTACTCTGGGGTATAGAGATTGTCACTGAGGACAGGCTGGGGAAATGGGACTGCTTTCTAAAAATGTCTGTCTCTTTTTGCTGAACATATATAAGTGAATTTGTGTAAGTAAATATGCACATGATGTGATGCCATTGTGTAATGCTTCTAAAACATAAATACTTGTCTTTTTTTGGGGAAAAGTAGACTTTTTATTTATTTCATTATGCTTAAATTATTTGATAGCCTATTTAATGGACTGTGGGATAACAAAGGTTGAGTTTTGTTAACTTACGTATAGCACAGTGTGGGAACCTCTGTTCATAACGATGTGTCTATGTCATTAAGGAAAGTTTCAGTGATAGTACGCAGCAACCACACACATTTGTTGAACACAAATGCATTCAAGACAGTTATATTGAAAAAAGTTTAAAATAGAACGTCTGCATTTTGGAGTATGCTACACGTGTCTGGAAAAGTTCAGATAATGTTTTGTTACTCTTGGAACATGCGTTATTGTATGTGAAATTCTCAACTTTTATAGAAAATGAGCTAACAAGTGCTTTTCCCATTACTAAAGAGGCTGAATATTCAAGAGCAATCATGGAAGAATTTTTAAAAATAGTATATTTTTATACTTCACAGTGTCTTATGGATTGCTTGCAATTTAACAGTTAAGCTGGAGGATGGAAAAATCTTGATGTAAGTGGTAGGAATTTCTGCCAACTGCAAATCAATTAAAATGAAAATAAAGCAAGTATAAAGTTTTAGTGTTACTGGGAAGATATCATTTGACTCACACAGGTGTCATTCATGTGCTCTTTCTGGCTGTATACTTGTGGCCTAAAGCTGTAGTCTTTTGGGGATTTAATTATTAATACAGAAATGTGTTTTACAAAATAGAGCCATGTCTATTTTGATGTCATGTAGTTTCTTTTTAAAATGTATAAATGCCCTTGCATATTTTTGGGCAAAATCAATTGTGCTCTCTTGTATTTGGAGGTAAATGACAACAGGATATTCACTTCCAGTTTAAGTAGTAGCCTACAGTTTCTCTTGAATTTAGTTTTTGGCTTGGTTAAACCATTAGTGTATTTGACCTGGACTAGAACTTGATTTTTAAGATGTCATCAGCTGTGAGTTCCCAAGTGACTGGCTCTCAAATTTCACTGAGCGAGAACAGGCTATTTGACTTGTTAGTCTTAAGAAATCATATGCAACTTTCTGGTATTGCAGAAGTTGTTCAGAAACATAACATAGAGTTCTAAGAAGCTGAAAATTTCCTGTTTAAAACTAATGGTATAGGGAGTAATTTATTTTGTTATATCTAGAGGGATTGGTGTTTGAGATGGAAATACATACTGATCTGACAGTTTCTTACTCTCATTTACCTCTTTCCTCAGTTTTTGGTGATAATTCCAAGTTACGTCAATATATAGACTGTATTCAAGCCACTGTGAAAATTTTATCTAAATGCAGTTCCAGATTTTGCAGTATTTTAGTGCATTTTTTCTTTATGGTCCACACACACACACACATACACACACAGACTAGAATGTTTGACATTTTCTGGTCATCAATTGAGACATTGAAATGTATTGTTTGATAAAGTTATACTACATTTTGTTTCAAACGTATTTTTAATAGACTGTTCCTAAGCATTTGAACCAAACAGCAGCTATGAGCTTAGGGCTTTAGGGCAAGATTTCCTAGAATATCATTCATGTTACTCCTAGTTTACATCAGAAGAATATAGGAGACAAACTACAATTTAGTTTCAGTTAATACTTTCCAAATTTTTACCCCTGTGGCATTTGTCTAAGAAATGCTGATGAGTCACAGAGATTCCCTTTCTGTCCTCAACTAGAACATATGTAGAATAGGAAATAGGAGAAGCTGTTCATTCATTTCCTTGCTTTTAGTTTTTTTTCCTGCTCTTGTCAGTGTATTGATTCCAATGCTTTATTTATTTTGTAATTTTTATTTTACGACTTCCTATGTACAAGGAGTTGATGATGCAAAGTTGAATAAGAGGTAATTTTTGCCCCGAGGTCTCATAGCTAAGTATGGAAGTTAGACAAACAAAATATTACAATACACTACAATAATTGTTATGATGAGTGTTGTTGGAACCATCTAAGGAGCATAATTTAGATGGTAGAGGGCTGTGGGGCCAACAAATATACCAGATATTCAAATAAGAAATCTGGGGTCATACTGTATGTACTAGGTTTATTTCTAAGCACTATGAAGTTGTGCCCATAACTGTCTCCTTAATAACTTCCAAATTGCAGAGTTTATCCTATTCCCCTTGTAGTCTGTGTCCTCCTCATCTCTACTTGGACTTTTTTTTTTTTTTTTTTTTTTAGGCAGGGTTTTGCTCTTTTGCCCAGGTAAGAGTGCAGTGGCAAGATCATGGCTTGTTGCAGCCGTGGCTTCCAGGGCTCAAGCAATCCTCTCATGTCAACCTCCTGAGTAGCAGAGACTACATGGGTGTGCCACTACACCTGGCTAATTTATCTTTTTGTAGAGACAGAGTCATACTGTGTTGCCCAGGTTGGTCTTGAACTCCTGGGCTCAAGTGATCCTCCCACCTCAGCTTCCCAGAGTGCTGGGATTACAGGTGTGAGCCACGTTGCCTGGTCCACTTAGACTATTTCAACTGTCTCCTGGCTGGCTGAGGACTGCTTCAAACTTAATTACCATGGATACTGCTTACTACTGCCCCCCTCCTCCCAACCCTCAAAAAAAAAAAACCCAAATTCAGAAAACAAAACAAAAAATAGTCTTCCCCTTTTAACCATGATACTTCCTGCTTAAACTTCTTTGGTGGTTTCTTGTGTCTTCCACCAGTGCATCTCACATTTTAAAAAGTAACATTAACAGTGGAGGAAAACAAATTTGTACCCCTAGTTTGTATGGAGGTGCAACTAGAAGTGTCACTTTGAAAGCCCCTTTGAATTTTGACCTTAAAAATGCATGTAAGATTTTAATTTTTTAATATTTTCTGTGTTAGTATTAAAACAAAAAGTATATGCCTTCCTAATTTTCTATCTCATACCCCTAACCTTTGCATAAAATTGATGTTTTAGGAAGACGCACCATGTTTTCCTCTGGCTTTATGTAATCCCTGACACACAGACCCCATGTAGTTCAGTGATTTTCAAACTGTGTTGCCTGAGAGATTTCAAACTGAAACTCTAGAGAGATTGTTTGAGGCAGCTGCTCATTGTCATCCCTTAAACTAGAGCAGTCTCCATTTATCTGTTTACATATTAAGTTTCTGGGTAACATTTAGTATGAAGAAAGAGTTCTGTTGTTAAAGAAATATAAGCCTGAAAAATGCTACTGTAATGTATGCTAAAAATCCAGATTCCTTAGCTTATCATGTAAAGGTTTTTCTGGGCTGACCTGTGCCTATTTTACTTTTCTTTCTTCTCTCTGTCCTCAGCTTCCAGCACCTTTCCTAGAGATTGAAACTTGAAACCTGAGGGCGAAATTAATTTTGTTTGGCTCTGGAGTGTTGGCTTGCATAGCATTTAAATTAAAACAAAAACTGAATTAGTTGCCGACATGTAAAAATGAGGAGACATCATGTAAAAGTTTGGATCTCTCGCTTTTGTTAAAAAACTGCTAGATCTGGTAACTTTGGCTCCATATTCTCATCAACATGGAGTTGATGAGTAGCCATCGTTAACATGCTAAGCATTCTTTAGTTGGCCAGTTTGATGAATCTTGGAAATTGTTGATGCTTTGAATAGAAGGTATACCAATAACCTTTTCAAAAGGAGACTTTTCCTGTTGTTCTTGTTTAAAAAGCAATTTTCTACATGCCATACTATTTATTGCAGGTATACTGTACTTAATCTTTGCTTTGTATGTGTTAGTTAGGCCTAAGTTAAATAAATTAGACTTATAAGTAAAACTGCTTTATGCATAATAGTTCTGTAAACGACGATTAGTTAATAAAATCATATGTAGCCTTAGGTCAAATATTTATAATCATTCTGTTATTTAAAAGGAATTTTTTAAAATTATAAGAATAATTTTTACTTATTTAGAGTTCTGTTCTGCCCAGAGAGCATAGTATAATATGGAAATAGATCTTCTGATTAGAATTTATTTAAGTAGTAGAAAATTCAAGCCAGCTTGTGTAGGGATAAGATGAAGTGAGAGAAACTGAAATGTGAAAGATTAAAGTTGCAAACAGTTTTGGTGCAATTAAATAATATATCTATTCCAAGTGGACAATATAAATTTATGCATTATTGGAATGATGTGGTCATATTATTTGAAATTTGCACAAATAGAATCATACTACACCTTTACCTTTTTCTTTCAGTTAGTGGTACATTTTGAGCATCAGCATTCGCTTTACCTCCTTTTTAGCAGGTAATATTTCGTTATATGGATATTGCTTCTATTGATGGAAATTTAGAAATATAAAATTTTGATAGCTCTTTCTAAATTTTTTTTTAAAAGTGCACTGGTTAATTCCCTGCAACAGTATATAAAAGTGCCTTTCCCCTCTGATACTTGCGTAACATGCAGGATTTCATAAAGGCTCTATTACTTTTAACTCACTGGGGTTACAATTAACACCTCGCTGCCTTTCATATTTGTATTTAGCAGCAAGTCTCCAATATGTTTGTAAGAATACAGACATAAAACCTTTTTTTCTTAATATCTGTGCTTTAAGTAAACACACAGATTAAAGTTTTCATTTAACATTATTTAACTTTCTGAGCAATAAAAGTCTGAAAGAACATTTAGAAATACAATTGTATGAAATAGCTATTGTTTGTAAGCACTTTATCCACCTCTTATTCTGTAAAAGAGTCATATTACAATTACTATGAGATCTATTCTTTGGGCAGCTGGAAAGCAGGACGAGGAAAAATCGTTCTCCTCTTGTCTGGTAGAAAGTACATTGTGCCCTCTGGTACCAGACTTGGGCTTTTTCAAAGGATAATTGATTCCACACAGGTGAGTCAGTCTTTTGTGTTCTTACCAGGTGCATTATTGATTTTCATGATGGTAGCCTAGTTGTTCTCATTCAACAGCAGCTTTAGCAAAGTCTCCAAATATCACAAAGAAAACCAAAGATTTTGCACATTTTGGGTGCAAGAAAATGCATTTTTCTCAACTCTTTTGGCCATTGTACTTTTTTTCTTGCTAGATGCTTATGAATAACTCCTTTGGAAAATGTATTAATATGTAATGTGTTTACTTTTTTCTTTGTTTTTGGTCATGGATTGTGTGTCATGATCTATGTATTTAATTTAGAATGTGAAGCAAAGTGTACTGGCTTATGGTACTTTTTTTGCCCATAGACTGAGTTACGTTAGGGTTGGAAGGATTCCCTGTTGCAGAAGCTTATCCACATACCAGATTCTAGGAATAGTCAAGTTTATATAGTCATCTGGGGTCACCAATCATTTGATATTCACTTGGCCCTTAAATCACAATACCACAATACATCTGAGTTTTAACTAAGACAAACATTTCAGGGTAACCTTAAAGTAAGAACTCTTAGAACAGTGTTCTCTAAGTGAAAACTATAATTTACCTGAGAACCCTTAATAATTGAGGAGAAGAAAGTGACTTTTAAAGTTTGGGATTATCTAATTTTCAGGTTTTCAAATAGTTTATTTTTCAATCCTTGGCACTAAGGTGGTAGCTTAAACTATGACAGCACTGAAAAATGTATGTTGATGCTTATTAAATTTAGGTATTTTCAAAAAGTTGCAATGCAGCTCTCTTTGGTTAGGTTATGTTTCCGTTACTGCATGTTTCTTTTTAAGGTTATGTTTTCCTTTTACAGTCTTCACTGCTGCTTTTATTCAACAAATATTTGGGTAAGACTATGTGCCAAACATATTCAGAGTTACAGAATGATCTTATCTTTTGCCCTAGTAATTAGGTTTCTTTCCTTATCAACTGTAACACTAATTAAATGTGTTAAGAGCTGCTTTCCCTTTCTTATATCTTGTTTTATAAATAATGGTTTTGTTTAAATGTGTTATTTAGTTATTTAACCTATTTTGTGTAGTTTGACAGTTTTTAGCATATATAAATTAATGTCCTGGCTATTAGTGGGATCAAACTATCTAGATCTGTGAACTGATAAGTTCTAATTCTAGTACTTTATACGTTGCAACATTAAAAAAATCAGAGATTCATTTTTTTCTTTTTCCCATGTTTTACTGATTCTATTTTTCTTCAAGTTTCTTCCTTCTTTTCCTATTACATCAATCATCTGCTCCTTAATACAGCAAATTGCTGCCTTGATTTGAGTCAGTGACTTGAAGTTTGAGACACCATAATCATCTCTCTTTGTTTAGAAATCCCCTCCCAAAATCTCAGGAGGAAAAAACCCTATAGAATTATTTGAAGTATTTATTGCTTTCTGGGCAAGACTCAGCTTCATGAAAAAATTTGTAGTGAATTATTTTTTGTAATATCTTACAATGGATTGTATGTGGTTTCAAATAGATTATCAGGAGAGTGAATGATGGGAAGTATATAAAGACACTGTGGCCAGGCACAGGCTCATACTTGTAATCCCAGCACTTTGGGAGGTGGAAATGAGCAGATCACCTCAGGTTAGGAGTTCGAGACCAACCTGGCCAACAGGGCGAAACCTCGTCTCTACTAAAAATACAAAAATTAGCCAGGCGTGGTGGTGGATGCCTGTAATCCCAGCTACCCGGGAGGCTAAAGCAAGAGAATCGCTTGAACTTGGGAGGCAGAGGCTGCTGTGAGCGGAGATCACACCACTGCACTCCATTCTGGGCAACAGAGTGAGACTCTGTCTCAAAAAAAAAAAAAAAAAAAAAAAAGATATTGTGTAGTAAAATGATTATGATATTCTTTTTTTCCCTTCCCTTTCATTATGGTATTTTGTCAGTAATTGTTCTATGATTTTTCTGTATGCTAAACCAAAAACTAAATTGTGACTACTACCTACTTGGCCAGACATTTTTACTGAGCTCAGTGGTAACAAAATAAAGAAAACATATTTCTTGTAGCTCAGTTTGCAGTTTGTTATATCGGTTGTTGTATAGAGATAGCTTATTATCATGTATGGACTTTAAAGCCAAAAGGAACATTATAAATCATCTAGTACAACTTCTTAATTTTAATGGATAAAAGAATAGATTTTTCTTTTAAAGCTGTTTCAGCATTGAAACACTGCAGATTCATATCTGGCTTTTTCCCTGGTTAAACTAAATTAGGGAAGTTAAGAAAAAAGTCATGTCTAGGGAGTTAATTTACACAATTTTCATTGGTGCTAATAGAAATTTCTTACTGAGGTTCCAAATGATCACACTTGTCTTTATCACTTATCTTTAATTAATTTATAGATGAAATGGCCATTGCTACATTACTGGTTAGGACTTTTTAATAAATGCAACAGCTGCAACCTATATAATTTTAAATGAATAATTAAAGTGGAATGGCTTATTATTTTACAGCATATGTATGTATAATAATTCCTTTGAATCATATGCTCTTTATGTTGGAAGAGATCTCAGAGAATATCTAGTCCATATTCTTATTTTATAGATGAATAAAATAGGGTACAGAGTGATTAAGTGACTTGTCTAATTTTCCCTGACTAAAGCATTTTATGTACTGGACTCCGTTGTAATTTAGTAAGGTTAGAGACCTTAATGCTCTTTCACTTGGTTAAATCCCAGTTTATGAATGTGTTGTGTGTATCATCTGCCTTCCTACTCTAGTGTATGTCATCAAGCAGTGAAAACTCAGAATTTTTGAGTAATAATTGAGCAGAATTGTTTCTCTAAACCTATCATTATCTTTAATTTGGAACTACAATGACCAGGAAGCAGTGTTAGTCTAAGCATAGTTTAATAAATCCATATTAATCCACCTGGCAGAGTATAACATTTTAACATACCTTTTAGATCCACAGTGATGGAAAAATGATTAAATTACTTATTGCCAACATAAAGGGCTGCTTTCGATATGGTTATTTAATAAACTGTTTTGCTTCATGTAAACTAGTTTTGCTTAAGCTTCAGAGATATAATCACATGGATTTATCTTTCAATGACAATTGTTTACTGCCTGGGTTTATGTTTAATGCAGGTATTGGTGACAGTTTGTAATTCTTGAGTCATTGCCTAGCATGGAAAATAGTTGATTTTGCTAGCTATACACAGTACTGTCTTTTAATGATCACTTTTTAAAGCGGTTAAGCCTGACTTAATTGTTCTCTTTTTAGAGTGTTACGTAATAGTTATTAATGGTATGATATATCTGTTAAAGTACTTATATATGTAAAATGAAAAGTTTATGTGTACATGTTTTTTTCTGCAATAATGTTGAAGCTCAAAAATAAAAAGGATTGTAAACTTATGTACTTAAAATACACAATACTGGTGTAGCCCTCTTTTTCTGGAAGATTGATGCCATTTGTCTTCAGTACATTCTTCCTTTTCCCTTGTTTATGATTTTATGTCTGCATTAACAGTGACTGTTTGCTAAGGAAACCTCTTGTCTATCAGATAGTGAAGCCAATTGTCTTAAAGCTTACCACAAACAGCTAGAAGGTAATGGGCTATTTGGGTTTGGAACCCATACTTTTGGCCCCTTGTTTTACCTTAAGTGTGAAGAAGACATTAAGGCATTAGAGTTGAATTGAAGAAAGTAGGGAAGATTTGAGACAGATTTAGATGGTAAATTGAGAGAATTTGGTGATTCTGTGGCTGTGAGGGTTAAGAAGTGGTCTAAGATAATTCTCACATTCTGGATTTTGATGCCCAGGTGAAGAATGGAATTTTCAAGATTCAGTGAAATCTTTTCCGGAACAAGGCAAGGAATGTATATATGCAAAGAAATAGGCAAATAAATAAATTAGCAAATGATAGTAGCTGAAATGGTAGGTCTTTGGAGTCTGGCCTGATTATAAAAGGAAGTGTAAGTAGGAGTAAGCTGTAATTAGGAGAGAAAGGAAGTATAAAGGATTGGAGATCTAGATGAGATCAAAGGGGCAGTGTGTATAATGAGGAACTGAGAGCTCATAGTTCAGAAGGTTGTGGCCAGAGTTTTTAAAATATAGGCCAGGCACGGTTGCTCTTGCCTGTAATCCCAGCACTTTGGGAGGCTGAGGCGGGTGGATCACCTGAAGTCAGGAGTTCGAGACCAGCCTGGCCAACATGGTGAAACCCCGTCTCCACTAAAAATACAAAAATTAGCTGGGCTTGGTGGCACATAACTGTAATCCCTGCTACTTGGGAGGCTGAGACATGAGAATCACTTGAACCTGGGAGGCGAGGCGGAGGTTGCAGTGAGCCAAGATCGTGCCACTGCACTCCAGCTTGGGCAACAGAGTGAGACTCTATCTCAAAAACAAACAAATGTCTCACTCATAAGTGGGAGTTGAGCAATGAGAACGCATGGGCACAGGGAGGGAAACATCACACACTGGGGCCTGTCAGCAGGTTGGGGACTAGGGGAGGGATAGCATTAGGAGAAATACCTAATGTAGATGACAGGTTGATGGGTGCAGCAAACCACCATGGCATGTGTATACCTATGTAACAAACCTGTACGTTCTGCACATGTATCCCAGAACTTAAAGTATAATTTAAAAAATTAAAAACAAACAAGAAAGTTTGGAATATAACTAAACAGTCTGATGCTATGTGTAATGCTAGAGAAGCTAGTGGCAAGAAAGCTATATAACACACACACAAAATGTTTGAAAATTAAAACACAATAGAGCTTTCATAAGATTAAAATAATCATTGGAAAACAGAGGCCTAACCAGACTAGATTATTGATGATGGCTTCTATTTATTGGTTAGACTGAATATAAAAATCTTATGCCTCTAGGCAATCTAAGACATACTGTATTGTGTTAAAAATTTTGAGCTTTTATTTGTAATATGGTTGTGATTCTAGCAGAGGTTGGATATATTCTTAAAGTGTAGAATCCTTAAAATCTGCCTCTATAATATTAAAACCTATAATCTTAGAAATATATAAAATCTTGACTTATAAAAGTAAATGTATAACTTAAAAATGATTAAGTCTTTTAAAATGAAAATTTTAACTAATTTCTCTTTTAAGTGATTTTTAAGAAGATGGTTCAGATAATGTAAAAGGATTGCATCTGTTAAATGACAAACTCTGCCAGGCATGGTGACTCACACCTGTAATCTCAGTAGTTTGGGAGGCCTAGGTGGGTGGATTACGAGGTCAGGAGTTCGAGACCAGATTGGCCAAGGTGGTGAAACCCTGTCTCTACTAAAAATACAAAAGTTAGGTGTGATGGCGGGTGCTCATAATCCCAGCTACTTGGGAGGCGTAGGCAGAGAATTGCTTGAACTCGGGAGGCGGAGGTTACAATGAGCTAAGATCACGCCACTGCACTCCAGCCTGAGTGACAGAGCGAGACTCTGTCTCCAAAAAAAAAAAAAAAAAAATACAAACTGCTCTCCCTTCCTCCTTTTTTGGGTACTCATCTTGTTTTCAAAATCTTTTCGTGGCCTGGCGTGGTGGCTCACACCTGTAATCCCAACATTTTGGGAGGCCAAGGCGGGTGGATCATGAGGTCAGGAGATTTAGACCATCCTGGCCAACATGGTGAAACCCCATCTCTATTAAAAATACAAAAATTAGCTGGCTGTGGTGGCGCATGCCTGTAATCCCAGCTACTTGGGAGGCCGAGGCATGAGAATTGCTTGAACCCAGGAGGCGGAGGTTGCGGTGAGCTGAGATCACGCCACTGCACTCCAGCCTGGCAACAGAGGGAGACTCTGTCTCAAAAAAAAACCAAAAATATTTTTGAGAAACTTTTAGATATAGGACAATTAATTAATGAATAGCTAAGACTATTCATTGTATGACTAGATTTCATTTTGGGGAGGCTTATTAATATAATTTAATTATTTTGAACAACAAGATGAATTGGGTAGGTGTTTGTTAGAACTTCAAATACGTTATAGTTGAAAACTTGAAACAGTAATACAATTGCAAGAATAAATATTCTTTTAGAAATAGGAAATGGCTTCAGATAATATGGAGAAAACGTAAGGAAACAATTCAATAATAAAAACTATTGTTTGTAAGTAAATCAAGTTTGAGAGTTTCTGCTTTAATAAGTTGTTGAGGTTTGGATTCAGAGATCTGTTTCTCTGATAGTAAACATTTTTAATATAGGAACAGATCAGGGAAATGGTTTCCATATGCTTCTTGAGGTGTTAACAATACACTTTTGGATTGGAAATGCAATATAAACCTAAACTACATTCTGGAAGGCAAAGTGGAGGAGCATTTCAATGGTAATATGTACAAGAAACCCTTGTGCTTTGTAGATTTGTGACTTACGGTTTTGTGAGTTTCTGGAACATTCAAATTACTCTCTGCAAACCTGGAGTCTAACACACCTTGCTCTGTCTGGCCAGCTTACCGCCTTAGCCTGACTCAGTATTTCTTTTTATTACAATTTGTCCATCTGGGATCTTTTTTGGATACTCTACACTTGCGGGAAGAATTGAGGCCAGTTTTGGGGCCGATTTTAAGGGACTTAAGATATATAAAGAGGATGGCTGAAGAAAGTAAATAAAATCCAAGTGGTAATTATATCTGTGAGACCCTTCTGGGTTTTCTAATTGATCTTGGAGGGAAGAACAGTTCAATTTTTTTTAATTTAAATTTAAATTTTATTTTTTTATTTATTTTGAGAGAGTCTTGCTCTGTTGCCCAGGCTAGAGTGCAATGGCACGACCTTGGCTCATTGCAACATCTGCCTCCTGGGTTCAAGCGACTCTTCTGCCTCAGCCTCCTGAGTAGCTGGGATTACAGGCACACGCTACCACACCTGGCTATGTTTTTTTCTTTCTTTCTTTCTTTTTTTTTTTTTTTTTAGAGTTTCACTCTGTCGCCAGGCTGGAGTGCAGTGGCGCAATCTTGGCTCACTGCAACCTCTACTCCCTGGTTCAAGCAATTGCCCTGCCTCAGCCTCCCCTGCCTCAGCCTCCCGAGTAGCTGGGACTATGGGCACACGCCACCATGCCCAGCTAATTTTTTTTTGTATTTTAGTAGAGATGGGGTTTCACCATGTTGGCCAGATTGGTCTCGATCTCCTGAACTTATGATCTGCCTACCTCGGCCTCCCAAAGTGCTGGGATTACAGGCGTGAGCCACCATGACCGGCGTTATTTTTTTGTATTTTTAGTAGAGTCGGTGTTTTGCCACATTGGCCAGGATGGTCTCAAACTCCTGACTTCAGGTGATCCGCCTGCTTCGGCCTCCCAAAGTGCTGGGGTTATAGGCATGAGCCACAGTGCCCGGCCGAGTTTAATTTTTTGAATTATGGCTAACTTCATTCCTGCTTGAGATTGAGTGTATAATATTATTGTATTACCCATTTATTAAGAGCTCCAGAATGTATCTGCTCATAAATAGGGTGGTTGTCTTCAATGGTATTTGTAATTTTGAAGAGTTACATGTTTAGTAACTTTCTCCCTTGTTGACTTTTAAAGGTCTTGGTTGACTTCTTAAAGTTTCATTTTGGTTTAAAATGATATGTTCTACAGAAACACAAGGACAAATTATAAAGGTTTTAAGAGTTATATCTCTGAACAGGATTTTTCTAACCTTTCTTTCAGGTAATATCAAAATCTTTCAAATGGAGGTAGACAACAGGGAGATGAGAATAACCTGGGAGGGTTTTAAAAAGTACTACTGCTTATACAGAAATATTTACTGTGTCCTAGGCATAATATTGAATGCTCTTTATTCATTATCTCAGTTAATCTTTATAATAACTCTAATTGGTAGGTATTGTAAATATCCACCTTTTATGGATGAGGAAATTGAGTCTTAGAGATTCTAAGTAACTTGCCTAAGGAAACAAACTAGTAAATGGCTCAGCCTAGATTCAACTAGGCCTAATTGATAACAAACCTTTGCTTCTGAATCACCATGGCATAATACACTTTGTGTAAACCCTTTTTGTTTTTCTCCTTTATATCAGAACGTGGATGATGGCAACGCTATGTGCATTTTCAAAAAGTTACCGTACTCCTAAGATTATAATGTTGAGTTTACATTTTTAAGTTCTTTTTTTGCATACAGAAAGTATATATATAAGATGTATAGTTTAATGAATAGTGAAAACAAATCAAACACTTGTGCACTGACCCCCTGGATTGAGAAATAGGGTATTACTGGTAAGTTTGAACCCTCTTTTTTCTATCATATTTTATCCTCCTCCCATAGAAATGACTACTTCTCTGAATTTTGTCATTCTTTTTCTTTTCTTCATAGATTGGCCAGATACTGTTGGATCTCTAAATAGTAAACTATTTAGTTTTGGATTCTATATAAGTATATACATTATATATTTGTGTTATTTTTTAAGATATATTTAAACAAATTTGAAACAGGATCTCACTCTGTCATCCAGGGTAGAGTGCAGTGGGACATACATAACTCACTGCAGCCTTGTTCTCCTGGGCTCAAGCAATCTTCCTGCCTCAGCCTCCTGTGTGATGGCACCACAGGCACATGCCACCATGCCTAGCCAATTTTTTTTTTTTTTTTATGGGGGTCTAACTTTGTTGCGCAGGCTGATCTTGAACTCCTGGGCTCAAGTGAGCCTTCTGCTTTGGCCTCCCAAAGTGCTTGGATTACAGATGTGAGCCACTGCACCTGGCTAAGGTTTTTTTTGCTGTGGTAAAAAACGCACAACGTTAAATTTACCATTTTAACTGCTTTAAAAATTAATTTTATTTTATTTTTTTTTAAATTTAGAGATAGGGCCTTACTCTGTTTCCCGACTGGAGTGCAGTGGCACCATCAAGGTTCACTGCAACCTTGAATTCCTGGGGTCAAGTGATCCTCCCGTCTCAGCCTTCTGAGTAGCTAGGACTGCAGGCACATGCATGGCTAGTTTTTAAAATATTTTTTTGTAGAGACACGAGTCTTGCTATGTTGCCCAGGCTAGTCTTGAACTCCTGGGGTCAAGCAATCCTCCTTCCCTGGCCTCCTAAAGCACTGGGGTTATAGGAGTGAGGCACCACTCCTGGCTATTATCTTAACCTTTATTTTTAAGTGTATAGTTCAGTAGTAAGTATAGTTACATTGTTGTGCAATGAATCTCTAGAACTTTTTCATCTTGTAAAACTGAAATTCTATACCCATTAAACTAATTTTCGCTTCTTTTCTGCCCTTTGCCTTTGACAACCACTTTTTAACTTTCTGTTTCGTGATTTTGACTGCATACAAGTAGAGTTATGTAGTATTTGTCTTTTTGTGACTGACTTATTCACTTTGTGTAATATTCTTGAGGTTCATCCATGTTTTAGTATGTGACAGGATTTCCTTTTTTAAAAGGCTGCATAATATTTCATTATATGTATATAGTATGCTTTCCTTATCTATTCATCCATCAGTGGATATTTGGGTTGCTTCTACTTCTTCACTATTGTGTTAATGCTGCAGTGAACATGGGTATGCAAATATCTCTCTGAGATCCTGCTTTGAATTGTTTGGAATATTTACCCAGAGGTACTGGATCATATGGTAGTTTTATTTTTAATTTTTAAAGGAATCTTCGTACTGTTTTCTATAATGATTGCACCATTTTTTATATTCCCACCAAAAGGCACAAGAGTTCTTAATTTATATATTTGTTCTTTTCATAGATTCTGTTCTTTTCACATATTCTTTTCAAATATTCTGTTCTGCTCAAATATTTTTTGGAATATTAACCCAGCAGTGGGATTGTGGGATCATATGGTAGTTTTATTTTCAATTTTTTTAAAGCAGTCTTCATACTGCTATCCAAAATAGTTGTGTTATTTTATATTTCTATCAGAAGGCACAAGGGTTCTTAATTTGTATATTTGTTCTTTTCAACTTACTTTGTTCATTCAGCATTGTGTTTATGAGTTATATTTTTGATATTCACAATGTTAATGCACACAGTTGTAATTTGTTCATTTCTACTGTTATATAGTATTCCATCGCAGGACTGTACTGCATTTTATTTATCCATTCTACTGTTAATGGACATAGGTATTGTTTCCAAATTTCGTTTTTGCTCTAGGAAATTATACTGCTATAACATTCTTGTATATGTTCACTGGTGCACATGAGTTATGGTTTCTCTAGTATATATACTTAGAGTAAAACTGTTAGGTAATAAGGCATGTCCATGTTTAACTTTACTAGGAAATGCCATTTTGTTCTTTAAAGAGGATGTACAGTTTACACTCCTATCAGCAGTATGAAGTTTTTTTTTTTTTTTTTTTTTTTTTAACATCTTTGCCAGCATTTGGTATTGTCAGACTTTAAAATTAAAAAAAAAAAATTCAGGTGTGAAGTGGTATTTTACTGTGGTTTTGAAATGCTTTTTCCTGATTGTTCCCCCTTTTCATGCTTTTTGGTAGTTTCTGTTTCCTCTTCTGTTAATGCCTGTATAAGGTGAGAATTCATCCACTTTTTACTCTCCCTTCTGTTACTTCTTTTTCACGAATTTTTGGTAGTGGCTCGTACATTAGTTTACCTGCTTTTGCCTTTGTCTCTATAGTCTGCTTTCACACACAGTGGCCAAGAATGAGACTTAAAATAAGTAATTTATGTTCTGTCACTTCTCTGTTCTAAACTCTGTAATGGCTCATTTCATGGCAGAGTAGAAGCCAAAGTCCTTATAGCATCCCTTCTGTCTTACATGATCATTCTCCAGCCTCTCTGATCTTATTACAACCGTTGCCTACCTCACTCTCCCTACTATCCCCAGCATTTTTCACCCTGCCTTACATTTTCTTCTTTCTGTAGCTCTTCTCTTCTAACACTACGTAATTTATCTGTCTATGTTAGTATATAGGCTCTGTGAGGGCAGGGATCATTGTTTTGCTTATTGAAGTATTCCTAATGCCTCAAACAGTGCCTGCTACATGGTGGGCACCTAATGAATATTTATTGAATTGCTTTGGATTCGGTGAATAAATGTCCATTTTCTGTGATGGGTAAATTTTCTTTGAAAGTATTTTAGTTCTCTGAATAAATAGGAGTTTTCTGTAAAACTGAACAATAATGGAGAGCAATTTTATGCTTGCTTTCAGTTGTACTGGAAGGTTTCATTTTCCCTTGTTGAACACTTGTTTAGATGAATTAAGAAGCACATTTTTAAGGGCTCTAAGACTACTTTTGATTATGAGTTTTATTACAGGGTAATCACTAGGGAATTTAAAATTAAGATCAAAATCATACTCAGGAGGCTGAGGCAGGAGCATTGCTTGAGGCTAGGAGCTCAAGGCTGCATTGTGCTCTGATTGCACCACTGCCTCCAGGCTGGGCAATGGAGTGAGACCCTCACATCTCTAAAGACACTGACATAAATAAATTAAAAGATGACAAATTGGCCGGGCATGGTGGTTTACTCCTGTAATCCCAGCACTTTGGGAGGCCAAGGCAGGTGGATCACCTGAGGTCAGGAGTTTGAGACCAGCCTGACCAACATGGTAAAACCCCATCTCTACTAAAAATACATAAATTAGCCGGGTGTGGTGGCGGGTGCCTGTAATCTCCTATTGTAATCAGCTACTCTGGAGGCTGACACAGGAGAATTGCTTGAACTGGGAGGCAGAGGTTACAGTGAGCCGAGATTGTGCCATTGCATACTAGCCTGAACAAGAGCAAAACAATGTCTCAAAAAAAAAAAAAAAAAGACAAATTCTTGGCTTTCCTAAAAATAAATCAAAATCAGATATTTAGATTAGAAACTCAGATTGCATTAGTGGTTTAATCACAGGATAACCTAATTTCTTGTTAATCACAAAGTATGCAATCTTATACGTCTAAAAGTAAAAAGCCAGTCTGAGATTTCTTGATTGTGTTGTTGTAGTGAAAGAGGAAGAGTTCCAGAGTGCTGGGTGGAAATGAAGAGTAATCCCAAGGCTTTGAGGTGTCTGAATAAGCAAATGAAGTAAGGAACCAAAGTCCAAGAGCTGCTGTTTTTTTTTTTTTTTTAAGTATTTTAAAATTAATTAATTATTTAATTAATTTATTTATTTGAGACAGAGTCTTTCTCTGTCACCGGGCTGGAGTGCAGTGACATGATTTTGGCTCACTGCAACCTCCGACTCCCTGGTTCAAGTGATTCTCTTGCCTCAGCCTCCCAAGTAGCTGGGATTACAGGCATGCGCTACCACATCCAGCTAATTTTTGTATTTTTAGTAGAGACAGGGATTTCACCATGTTGGCCAGGATGGTCTCAATCTCCTAACCTCGTGACCCGCCCGCCTTGGCCTCCCAAAGTGTTGGGATTACAGGTGTGAGCCACCACGCCTGGCCTGTTTTTTATTTTAATGAGTTGAAATTGTGGTAGACTGTAGAGAAACTTTGAGAGTTGGAGTTGTTATGTTTGATGTAGTGAATGGAAATATTTTCCTAAGGTGTTACATTCATTCAACCACTATTTGCACCAAAACACAGGACTTGAGATACTGATAATGAGCATAACAAATATGATCACTGTGCTCATGGAATAATATATTTGGGGAGACAGATATTAAACACAAAAATTAAGAAATATAAGATTCTTGATTTTGATAAGTGGGTCCTAAAAAGCAGGATATATATCAATTGGGATTTATTCAGGAAAACAAAAACCACCCTAGATATTTCAAGCCATGAAGAATTTAATACAGTCAATTACAGGCTTACAAACCTGTTAGGAAGGGCTAGACAGTCATGTAAGAGAAACTGCCCCATTCAGGAAGTCAGAAAGAGCAGAAATTGTTGAAAAACTGCTGCTACTGATTCCGCTTGTCTCTTATCTTTGAAGCAGGTGGTTCACAGAAGAGTGCCTGAAAGCCATGAGTGAAACCTAATGTGTCATAAGCTGATGCCCATGTGCTGTCCTTTGCTGTTGAAGGAGCAGTAATGCTTCTGTTGTCTTTTTGCCTTCCAAAGCTTTTTCAGATGTTTCTGAAGATGTTCTCAAGAGTTAGAAGCAAAACTGGAGCCTTGCTCTTAGGGATTTTGGAAAATGAATGTAGTGTCCAGATTTCTAGTCTCTGGGAAGTACATAGAATGATGAAAATGGTTTTAAGTTGCCAAGAGACAATCTGGCATAATTAGCTATGAGAGAAAATAACAGAGTCACCAATTTTAGATTGGATGGTAAAAAAGACCTCTTTAAGGAGGAGATATTGTCTAATGGATAAGATCTTTTAAAAGATAGATCAGTTTCTAACAAGAATTTTGGCTGTTTTATGGCACAAGTGGAGGACTTAGGAGTAGGGATAATTTTTCCAGTAAGAGTCTTTCTAAAGAAGTGTCATTTGATTTGATACTTGAGTGATGAGAGAAGGCAGCCATAGGAAGATTGGGAAGAACAGAGTGTGTGACTGAGAAGACAAATGCAGTTGCCCTGAGGCTTGAATAGTGTTGGCATGTTGGAAGGAAAGAAAGAAGACAGAATGATAGCAATGAAGCTGGAGAGTTAGGTAGGGGTCAGGTCACATAGCATCTTCAATGGTGTGGTAAGTCATTTGTATTTTATGCTGTTTAATATGAGACACCATTGGGTCATGAACATGGGTGCAAAATGAGCTAATTTTCATTTTAAAGATACGATTTTGGCTGTTCTATAGAGAATACATTTGGAGGTGGGTAAGGGTTGGGGATAAATAGTGGAAGTAAGGAGAGCAGTTGGGAAACTTTAGCAGTACTTCAGGTAATAAGTGATAGTGGCATATAACAGTGCAAGTGGCCAAAAGCAGATGTATTTTAGAATGTATTTTAGATGTGGAGTCATCAGTCTTGGTATTAATTAGATGCGGGTAATTAAGAAGTGAAAAGTCAAGGAAGCGTCCTAGGTTTTTGGCCTTAGCAACTATGTGGATTGTGTGACATTTAGTGAAATAGGACTAACTGGGGGAGGAGCAGATACAGCAGTATGAAATAATCAAGTATTCTGCTTTGGACTTGTTACGTATGTTTTGTCATTGTTTAGGAGTCAAAACTTGTCATATTTTGTCATTGATTAGGAGTCATTGAGTAGGTGGTTGGTTGAGCTGAGGGATAAGATCAGGGCTGTAATCAGATTTGGGAGGCACATTTACAGCTGTTTAAACTGGATATGATCATTTGTCGGTGGAGAAGAATGCCCACGACGTAACTCTTGAACACTTCAACTTTTAGATGGTTTACAGAGGAGAAGCAGCCAGAAAAAGAAACAGAGAAAGAGAAACAGGTGATAGGAAAACTAGTTAAATGTGAGGTCACAGAAGCCTAGAGAATAAAGTGTTCCCAGATGGAGGAAGTGGTCAGTTAATGCTGCTAAGAGGTGGTATTAATAGGATGAGGACAGAAAGTTCTTCTGTTAGTTAACTATTGGCTTTGGCAAGATTGAGGATATTGGTAAAATTCATGACAATTGTTTCAGTGGAAGGTCAAGAATAAAAGATTGATCAGAATGAGTTAAAGAGAATGGGCCATAAGCAGTATAGACAGCTCTTGTTTCAGGAATTTTGCTGTGAGTGGGAACGGAGAAATTGGGTGGTAGCTGCAAAGGAATGTAGAGTCAACTTAAAAAGATGGTTGTTGATGTTAAGGCATGCTTGCATGCCAATAATAATGATTCAGAAAAGGAAGAAACTCATAATGCAGGAAAAAGGGGACATAATTATAAAAGTAAAATACTTGAGTAGGGATTAGGAAGTGGGATATAGAGCTCAACAGGAGGGAAGGTATTGACTTGTAGATAACAACAGAGATATTTGTTTCATTTTAACCTGAAGGAATGCAGTTAATATGGTTATACAGACAGGTAGATTGATGGCATTGGTGTTTAGAAATGAGATTATTTTTGTGTCTATAGTATGAGGCTAGGTCACTAGCTATGAATGAGGTGAGAATGGGAAATGTGAGAAGTCTGAGGAGAGAGAAGAAAGTATGAAATCATTTAGGGAACGGGAAAATGACTTTAATTAAAAATTGTAGAAGGAATGTCTGGCAGTGTTGAGTGTTCATCTGAGATCTGTGGTGTTAATTTTAGTGTGAATAATTCTAGTGTGAACTTCCAGTAAGGTTATGAGATGTTTTGCTTCAGCAAAATTTAGCTGCTCAGATACAGTCATGGACTGGTAGATAGATGGCTTCAACCATAGGTAGATCAGGTGGAATAATAATGAAGAGGAGCAAGTGAGTTAAGTGCATTTGCAAAGGATTGCTTTTAATTCTAGATGCTGTAATGTATGCTTGTGTAAGGATGAGGTTAGGACCTTGAGAGGGGTGATAAATAGGGAAAAGTAGTAGTGTCAGTGGATGGGAGGTCCTTGTGAGGTCAAAGGATAGAGTAGTGGTATTTAATGCAAGTCATCTGAAAGGAGAGGAAGAGGTGTTGAGAGAATGAGGTGCTAGAAACGACATTCCAGCATATAGATAGATAGATAGATAATGACAAGATTGCAGGTTGAAGGTATGAGGGTGAGTGACTTAAGTGGGATGGGGCAAGAGATCACTGGAGTGATGCAGTCCAAGGAATTAAATGTCTAGGATAATGCCTGGCTTATTTATGAGGATGTTCAAGTTGCCAAAAATGATGATACGTATGGTGGTGAACAGGGAGACCAGACCATATAAGCCAGATGCTGAAAACTGTTTTGGGGAGGCCATAACTGAGGATAAAGATGGTGGGATTCCAGAACTAGTATCACTGGTTGAAGTGTCTGTAATATGAGTACGTATTACGTATTGAGAAAACTTTGGATCATATTCACTATAAGTGGTTCCAGAGGGTGATGGGGAGGACATGAGAATAGAGTGATTGTGATCATGGCAGGAAGAAGGTGTACAACATTTAAATTTAAATGGAGTTGTATAGTGGTGTTTTGTTTGTTTGTTTGTTTTTGTTTTTGTTTTTTTGAGACAGTCTCCCTCTCTTTGCCCAGGCTGGAGTGCAGTGGCACGATCATTGCCTGATGCAGCCTTGACTTCCTGGGCTCAGGTGATTCTCCTACCCCAGCCTCCTGGGTAGCTGGGATTATAGGTGCACACCACCACTCCCGGCTAATTTTTTTGTATTTTAGTAGAGACAAGGTTTCGCCATGTTGCCCAGGCTGGTATGGAACTCCTGGGCTCAAGCAATCCACCTGCCTCAGCCTCCTAAAATGCTGGGATTACGGGTGTGAACTACCATGTCCAGCCTTTGAATAGTGTTTTAGGAAGTTAATTTGAGTAGTTGGGGGAAGGGGAAACATGCTTAAATAGCTTTAGGAAACTAGCTCTCTAGGTAAGATATGTGTTTCTCTTTGTATAATCCCACTTTTGACACTCTGTTACATAAAAGATTTTGTTTTTGGCTGGGTGCAGTGGCTCATGCCTGTAATTCCAGCATTTTGGGAGGCTGATTTGGGAGGACGGCTTAAGGCCAGGAGTCTGAGACCAGCCTGGACAACATAGCAAGACCTCGTCTTTACTTGTATCCCTCCCCCACCAAATTTTTGTTTTTAAGTCTATTTTAAAATATTGATGTAGCATAGCAGTCCAAATAAAGGTATTTGATTTAATCTCATGTATTTTCTGCATGCTTTTAAATTTACAATTTTTTTTTACTTTTATATGGGATTTTAAAAAAATTGCTTGTATGGCTCACCTGTTGAGGTCCTCTTTTTGCTTATTCCCCCCATTCTCATTCCATAATAAATATTGGGAAAAGAATAAAATAAATATTGGGAAAAGGTTATCTCTACACTGATACCTTTCATGTTTACATCCTTATTTATCATGCAGTCTGCTCTTGTGCCATCAAAGTGTCTGAATATAAAACATAGTATTGGGAATATCTATCTTCTATAGATGCTATCTATAGAAACATCTTCTAGTGGAAAGATTAGGATGAGAACAGAGTAGACCATAACAAGTGTAACAGCCATACAAATAGCTAGATGGTTATGCTTAGTTGGTTGAATTTAATAGGCTGGGTTCTGGAGCAAACCAGAGCAGTCTGAGAATTCATTTCTATTGGCAACAACTGAAGGAATGCCAGGCAGACTTTGAGATATTTGCTGGGTCTAACTGGTGGTAGTGGGTTTGTTTTGATTCTTTGTAGGATTCTGAGTCACTATTCAGCCCAGTTACTACTGGATGCTTGCTTTGCCTAGGCATCTTCAGTGATTCAGTTTTGACTGCAAACCTATGAAGAATTATTGGTCAGAGTGAAATGACATTGAAATCTGGGGACCCAAAGTGCTATGACCTCCTCTTGTTAGAATGGGGAGGGGTGTATGAGATTCAGATAATTATAATAAATAGAGTTCTGGCCCAGATTTAACTTCCAGTGAATCTCTGTTATCAGAGTCATTTCCCTGGTTCCCAGTTTCGTAATTGGAATCGACATACATGGTAGTTGGCAGAACTCTCAGCTTGGCTCCTTGACCAGTTGGGTTAAGTGCTCTCCTAGTGGGGGAAGATCAAGTGGAAGCCTCTAAAACTGTACCTTCCCTCACCTTGGAAGGGACAGCATTTCTTCTAGTTTGGGATTAACACATATTTTGGGGCTACATGTTTGCTTTTTCTGCTCATAAGTCCACAGCCAGCATCACTATCTGAGGACTTACAAAGTGTTTGATCCACTAATATGGGATCTTGAGTAATATTGTCTCTTACCAAGAGTCCCACTTTACAGGAAAGATGTGTAGCAGTGGTCCAAAGTTCATGAATCCACTGGTTTTTTTTTTTTGAGACAGAGTCTGGCTCTGTTGCCCCATCTCGGCTCACTGCAAGCTCCGCCTCCCGGGTTTATGCCATTCTCCTGCCTCAGCCCTCCCGAGTAGCTGGGACTACAGGCGCCCGCCACCTCGCCCGGCTAATTTTTTGTATTTTTTTTTTTTTTTTGGTAGAGACGGGGTTTCACCGTGTTAGCCAGGATGGTCTCAATCTCCTGACCTCGTGATCCACCCATTTCGGCCTCCCAAAGTGCTGGGATTACAGGCTCGAGCCACCGCGCCCTGCCAAATCCACTGGTCTTAACTCATACTGCTCCACCTATAATCCTCTGGATTGATAGAACAGTTGTAATGGGCTCATAAAGGTACAACTGAGATGCCAGATTGGAGGTGATCCTCTACAAGGATGGGTTCCATCCCTCCAGAATACTTGGCCATCATATGGGTATTCGTTATATTAGATATCCTCAATAGGTAAAGTACACAGGTTCAATAACCAAGGGATAGAATAGGAGTGGTCTCATTTACTATCACACCCAGTCCTTACTTGAGGAATTTATACTTTCCGTTCATATAGCTTTAGACCCTGTGGGCTTAGAGGTTCTTGCCTCCAGAAGTAGAAATGCCCTATTAGGGAACAGACACAATGAGAATTCCATTACATTTTAAGCCATGCCTGCTGTCTTGTCACTTTGGGCTCCTCTTGCCAAAATCACTAGGGAAGAAAAGGAGTCACCATCCTGGCAAGGGTAATTGACTGTGATCATCATCACAGTATGGACAGAGAATATGTCTGGCACTCAGGGGATCCACTGATATGTCTTATGGTATTCCCAAGCCCATTATTTTAATAAATGTACAAATACAATAGCCATCGCCTAAAAAGGGCATGGTGACCAGAGTTTCAAACCTCTTAGATAAAAGGATCTGGATCGCTCTATTGGCAAGCTGCTTACACCAGCAGAGGTGCTAGCAGAGGATGAGGGGACTCTAAAGTGGGATAATGATCTGTTATGGCCAGAAAATCAACTGCAGCATTGGGACTATAGTTTGTTCTCTTCTCCTGAAAGTTTCCCATGGAAACAAAATATGTAGAATCCTTAAGAAGCTGTTTCCGGCTGGGCGCGGTGGCTCACGCCTGTAATCCCAGCACTTTGGGAGGCCGAGGCAGGAGGATCATGAGGTCAGGAGATCAAGACCATCATGGCCAACATGGTGAGACCTTGTCTCTACTAAAATACAAAAAATTAGCTGGGCATGATGGTGCACGCCTGTAATCCCAGCTACTCAGGAGGCCGAGGCAGGGGAATCGCTTGAACCTGGGAGGTAGAGATTGCAGTGAGCTGAGATCACACCACCACACTAGCCTAGCAACAGAGTGAGACTCCATCTCAAAAAAAAAAAAAAAAAAAAAAAAAACTGTTTCCAGCTTGAGTGAACTTACTGTAAGGAGCAAATGGATTTGTGTGGTGTAATTTTCCTGTTCATATAACCCATTCATTTTTCTATATCATCATTTATTGATTTGTAGAACTTCCTTATATAATATGAATATTATCTTTTATGTATGATGAAAAAATTGTTTTCTAGTTTATGGTAAGTCTTTTAATAGTGTTGTGTCTCCCCTCCCCCTTACAAGAATTAAATTTAAAATTTTTGTTTTTAGAGATGGGGTCTTGCTGATCTCAAACTCCTGACCTCAAGTGCTTCTTCAGCCTTGGCCCCCCAAAGTGCTGGGAGTACAGATGTGAGCCACCACACCTGGCCTTAAATTTTGATAAAGTGAAATTTATGAATCTCCTTTACATAGTTTAAATTTTTTTAGTTACTTTTAGGAAATTTCTGCCCTGATCTCGTAATTATATTCTCCTATAATTTGATAAAAGTTTAAAGTTTTCTCTTTTATCTTTAGATCATTTGTTCATACGGAATTTCTTTTTGTGTATAGGGTGAAAGATAGAGATCTAGTTTTTTTCTCTCCTTATCTAGAAAGCCGGTGGTGTCTCAAGCATTTATTTAGTAGTCATTTCTTTCTACATTGATTTGTAATACTACCTCTTTCCTATGCCATATTTCCATGTATGCATGGATTTGTGTGTGTGTGTGTCTTTTTTTTTTTTTTTTTTTTTTTTACAGAAGTGTATTTGTTCCTTACCATGTGCTGTTACGTTGGTGGTACGTGAATCAATAGACATCTTCCTGGAATGTCAATTTTACCTAAAGAATATGAAAAAGATTGAGTAATTGAATAACTAATAACTATTTGAGGACATTTTTCAATGAAATAAGGCTGTTTGAATTATGGAGTCAAGTAGAACTTTCATGAATTTTTAAGCTAAAATGTGATACAATTTGAAGACATGTTGAGCTTATGGGGGACCATTTGAGGCCATTTCCCCAATTTTCCAGGAAGTTCATTCTTTATCATTTAAGAATACTATGGCAGAAAAGGGTGAGAAGGACCATCTTATGTGAACTGTTTTTATTTTTTTGTCAAAATGTTGTATTTATTGTTCCGTGTATACATTGTGAGTATTGATACCTTTATTTTTTTTTTGTGATCTCTACCTGGAATGTCGTCCTTCTTTTGTATTTCAAAGTCAGCACATTTTTGATGGCCCAGCTCAATTCAGCCTATTTCTTGAATCCTTTAACAGTTGTAATCCTTGTTACTGGCTCCTTTGAAATCTGGTCCTTACTGGGTATTCCTTGTATTGAGTAATAATTCTAATGGCTAATGTTTATTGAGAGTGTACTATGTGTCTGGTATATTTCTTTTTTTTTTTTTTTTTTTGTTGAGACGGAGTCTCGCTCTGTCGCCCAGGCTGGAGTGCAGCAGCTGGATCTCAGCTCACTGGGTTTACGCCATTCTCCTGCCTCAGCCTCCCAAGTAGCTGGGACTACAGGCGCCTGCCACCTCGCCTGGCTAGATTTTTGTATTTTTTTTACTAGAGATGGGGTTTCACTGTGTTAGCCAGGATGGTCTCGATCTCCTGACCTCGTGATCCGCCTGTCTCGGCCTCCCAAAGTGCTGGGATTACAGGCTTGAGCCACCGTGCCCGGCCTGTGTCTGGTATATTTCTAAACATTTTACCTGTATTAACTAATGTAAATGTCATCAGCTCTGAAAGCTAGGTTTTTACCCCATGTAGGTATTATTTTTGTTTCTCACAAGGAAACAGAGGCACAGAGAGAGTTAATAATTTAAATGAGGAAAAGCAGGCAAACTGGGTTCAGAGTCTGTGCCCTTAGCCACTATGCTCTGCTCTCTCTCAGTTGCTCAATAAGTAATTGCTCAGGAATGAATTTACTAGTTATGTTAACACTTAGCAGACATAACTTTGTTCTGTTGTTTTATAGGTGTGTTCTTTCCTACTATATAATACATCCCTGAAGGCAGGGATAAAATCTTATACTTCTTTATAGTATGGCTTTATATTTCATACTTCATTAGATGGATTTACTACTTACAATAAATCCGTAGTAGATGTTTGTAGGTGATGATAATGACTTTGGTATGAGCCTTAGATTTGCCATAGAGTAACATAAACCTAATCATTCATTGTCAAATGGATCTAAGCTTTCTAATAAGACCTGTTGATTTCAGTACTCCAGAACCGCAGATAAATAACACAGATCTCCTGGTTCTGAAGCTGTGGGGTTTGCCTAGACCTGTAACATTCTATTCAGTTGGTAGAAAGATCCCTAGAGATTAGGTGACAGATTTCTGGCCTGTACTTAAACTATGACCTGGACAGGTCATTTTGTCTTGCTATCTGTAAAAAGGAGAAAATCATATTTAGTGCAGCTTTTATTTTTAAATCATGGTCTTTATGTAGAATTTTAAGCTTTTTAGAAGCAAAGATATGTGCCTTCGAAGTAGCATATTCTCTTACTTTGTTATAATAACACACACCATTATGTTGGTACGAATTTGAAAGAATGTATTATTACCAGCAAAGCTATGCTTTATTTTTGGTATGAGAAATTTTCTTTAGATTAAGAAACAAAGTTTGTAGCAAAATGTCTATGTATGTGGTTTTAAATATATGTTTTTAAAAGCATTGTATCAATGCTTTTTTTTCTCTTTTAATAACTTTGGTGTATATATATTTTTTTCTTCAGTGCTTTTAGAATGTTGAAAATTTTCACTGGGCAAAATTACTGTATTATATGTTTTGAAGAAGTCCCAAGGGACCTTTTCATTAAACTTTGTATTACCAACACCATCTGTCACAGAGCCTTCTATATAATATTCCTATAACATATTATAATATTCTTGATGGAATTAAAGTATCGAGGAAAAATCTATGCCACATATAAAGTTTGTAATTATAAATGACATGAAAAAGTTAAACTGATAAACGTCAGTTATATTGAAACATATGATTTCTATTTGGGAAAAAGAAAAAAATTAACAATTTGTGTGATTTGTTGAGCCTCTTTAAACAATGCTTTATGGTAGAATTTTTCTATACATTTAAGTATATTTTAAAGTAAAATATAAAGTCTTAATGACTTTAAAAATGAGACTATAGCCAGGCGCAGTGGCTTACGCCTGTGATCCCAGCACTTTGGGAGGCCGAGGCTGGCAGATCACGAGGTCAGGAGATCGAGACCATCCTGGCTAACATGGTGAAACCCCGTCTCTACTAAAAATACAAAAAATTAACCAGGCGTGGTGACATGTGCCTGTAGTCCCAGCTACTCGGGAGGCTGAAGCAGGAGAATGGTGTGAACCCAGGAGGTGGAGCTTGCAGTGAGCGGAGATCATGCCACTGCGCTCCAGCCTGGGTGAGAGAGCGAGACTCCGTCTCAAAAAAAAAAAAAAAGATTATTTTGTGAACTTTTTAAATGAGATTATTTTATGTAAAAGCCATTTCACAGCCAGGTGTGGTGGCTCATGACTTTAATCTCAGCATTTTGGGAGGCCAAGGTAGGAGGATCACTTAACCCTAGGAGTTTCAGGCCGCCCTGGGCAAAATACTGAGACCTGATCTCTACAAAAAAAAAAAAAAAATTGCTGCACATGATGTTGTGCATCTGTAGTCTCAGCTAATCGGAAGGTTGAGGCAGGAGGATTGCTTGAGCCCAGGGGTTTGAGCCTGCAGTGAGATATGTTTGCATCGTTGCACTCCAGCCTGGGTGACAGAATGAGACTGTGTCTCTAAAAGAAAATAAAAATAAAAATAAAAACTATTTTACAAAATCACTACATCTGGTCTGTATCACTTCACTGAACAATGGTATATGTTGGGTGGGTATTAAAGGAATTAAGATATTTATACCTTTGCTTATGGTCTTAATGCCTCTTGTCTTTGAAAGTAATAATGCTAATAATTAAAATACAAATAAGTATAATATAGTTTAATTAATGAAAATTTAATTTTAAATACATAATTTAATAATTATTCCTTTTTTTTTTTTTTTTGGAGATGGAGTCTCGCTCTGTCGCCTAGGCTGGAGTGCAGTGGTTCAGTCTCAGCTCACTGCAGCCTCCGCCTGCTGGGTTCAAGCGATTCTCCTGCCTTAGCCTGCTGAGTAGATGGGATTACAGGTACATGCCACCATACCTGGCTGATTTTTGTATTTTTAGTAGAGACGAAGTTTCACCATGCTGGCCAGGCTTGTCTTGAACTCCTGAGCTCAGGTGATCCACCAGCCTCGGTCTCCCAAAGTGCTGGGATTACAGTTGTGAGCCACCATGCCTGGCCTAATTATTCCTTTCTGGAACTTGGAAACCAATCAAACTACATGCTGGAAAAAAGCGTTTTAAAGAAGTACAAACTACGACTGGGTGTGGTGGCTCATGCCTATTATTACAGCACTCTGGGAGGCCGGAGCAAGTGGACCTCCTGAGCCCACGAGATAGAGACCATTCTGGGCAACATGGTGAAACTCTGTCTCTACAGAAAAAAATTAGCGATGTTGATGCATGCCTGTAGTCCCAGCTACCCAGGAGGCTGAGGTGGGATTGTCCTCTGAGCCTGGGAGGTCAAGGCTGCAATGAGCTTTGATCGTGCCTCTGTACTCGAGCCTGTGGACAGAGTGAGACGCTGTCTCAGGGAGTGAAGCGAAGAAGTATAAACTTGTCTACTACTTTTAGTCTGGATTTTCTTTTTCAGTCTATAATTGTTTTTCTTTTTCTTTTCCTTTTTTTTTTTTGAGACTGAGTTTTGCTCTTGTTGCCCAGGCTGCAGTGCAATGGCGTGATCTCATCATTGCAACCTCTGCCTCCTGAGTTCAAGCCATTCTCCTGCCTCAGCCTCCCAAGTAGCTGGGATTACAGGCATGTACCACCACACCCGGCTAATTTTGTATTTTTGGTAGAGATGGGGTTTCTCTCCGTGTTGGTCAGGATGGTCTTGAACTCTTGACCTCAGGTGATCCGCCTGCCTTGCCCTCCCAAAGTGCTGGGATTACAGGTGTGAGCCACTGCACCCGGCCTAATTTTCTTTCTTTCTTTCTTTTTTTTTTTTTTTTTTGAGACAGAGTCTTGCTCTGTCACCCAGGCTGGAGTGCAGTGGCCTGATCTTGGCTCACTGCAAGCTCCGCCTCCTGGGTACACGCTGTTCTCCTGCCTCAGCCTTCCGTGTAGCTGGGACTACAGGCGCCCACCACCACACCCGGCTAGTTTTTTGTATTTTTAGTAGAGACGGGGTTTCACCGTGTTAGCCAGGATGGTCTCAATCTCCTGACCCCGTGATCCGCCCGTCTCGGCCTCCCAAAGTGCTGGGATTACAGGCATGAGCCACCGCACCTGGCCTAATTTTCTTTTTTCTAAAAAAAAAAAATGTATTTTAGAGATTGGGTCTTGCTCTGTCACTGAGGCTGAAGTGTGGTGGCATGATCACAGCCCGCTACAGCCTTGAACTCCTGGGCTCAAGCAATCCTCCTGCCTCAGCCTCCTCAACTGATAGGACCACAGGCACGTGCCACCATGCTCGGCTAATTTTTGTATTTATTTTTTATTTTTTTGTAGGGTTGGGGCCTTGCTATGTTGCCCAGGGTGGTCTCAAACTCCTGGCCTAAAGCGATCCTCCCACCTTGGCCTCCCAAAGTGCTGGGGTTACAGGTGTGAGCTACTGCACCGGGGTGATTTTCTTTTTAATATGACTTTTGTTTAAATAATGAGAGTGACGGTTGTCAAAACAGATGTTGTAGCTTCTGGAATAAATCAGTCTTGACCAGATTCTGTGATTGGCTATTAGCATATCTAACGTCCAAAGAAAATAGACTATTTTCAGATTTATTTAGTCCTTTAGTTTTTTGACATGGTTTCATTTGCAAAAAAGAAGAATAAATTATGGACCATTTAAGGATTATAGCTATTAAGCAGTGATAGAATAACAAAATCAGGCCGGGCGCGGTGGCTCAAGCCTGTAATCCCAGCACTTTGGGAGGCCGAGACGGGCGGATCGCGAGGTCAGGAGATCGAGACCATCCTGGCTAACACGGTGAAACCCCGTCTCTACTAAAAAAAAAATACAAAAAACTAGCCGGGCGACGTAGCGGGCGCCTGTAGTCCCAGCTACTCGGGAGGTTGAGGCAGGAGAATGGCGTAAACCCGGGAGGCGGAGCTTGCAGTGAGCTGAGATCCGGCCACTGCACTCCAGCCTGGGTGACAGAGCGAGACTCCCCCTCCAAAAAAAAAAAAAAAAAAAAAAAAAGCAAAATCAATGTGAATAAGTAGAATCTGTTTTTTTAATTTTTAAGATGGGGTCTCATAATGTTACTGGACTCGAAGTAACATTATGAACAAAGTAACATTAGGCTGGACTGGAAGTCCTGGGCTCAAGTAATCCTCCTACCTTAGTTGCTCCAGTAGCTGGGACTATAGGCACAAACCACTGTACCTGGCTTAGAGCCTGTTTTAAATATCCAGTGGGAAATTCAGCTTTTTTTGTGGGGAGGGATTACTTTGCATATTTTAGATAAAATCAGGGCAACTGTAGATCATTATATAATATTAGTTCAAATTGTGGGAGCACATTATAGGTAAGATGTTTTTATGTACTTGAGGTATCTAGAATTATCAAACTTGGAAAAAACCTTATATATGTTATAAATGAGAATTTGACTTTCTCAAAGTTCCAATGTGATAAGACACAGGACTGGGATAGAAACCTCATCTTCTGATTACCAGTGTAGAGTCTAATTACATGATTATGTCTTTAGTAAGAATACTAACTTTTATGTGCTCAATGATAGAATTATCTTTTTAAGGAATTTATTCTAGAGCAAAAGCATTGCCTTTAGTAAAAAGACCAACTTTTATATGGTAAATGCTGAATTTATAATTTAAAGAAGTACATTCTAGAATAAAAAGCTTCCATGACATGATCATAGGATATGTAGGTAGTTTTTCATTGTTTTCACTTGTCTTCTCATTTTAATAACATCTTTGGAAAAGACTGAATTCAGAGATTGTTATTGCTTTTATGGGTAAGGTAATTGAAGACAGAGAGGTAATTTTCCAAAGGTCTTGTATAGGTAGTATATATTTTTGGGTGCTTCTGTTTACAACTAATAGAAAGTTCAACTCAAACTGTTTTGAAGAACTTATTGACTCATTGAAAAGTACAGCCGTAGATAGGGTGATCTTCAAGTGAGGCCAGATATAGTAGTTCAGTAATGTTACCATTGTTTCATTTTCTATTTCTTGGCTTCCTTCTCTATCCTCTCCAGAGTGCTGTCTTTCTAAGTTTGGAGTTCTAGAGATGCTTCTAGATAAACAAAATGGATGCTTTCTCTTACAGGAATAAAGGAAATGAGAGGAAGCTTTTTTCCCCAGATAGTCTCAGCAAATATCTCCTCATATCTAAATGGTGCCTATTTGATTCCCTGTTCATCTCTGAACCAACCATGGCAATCAGAAGGATGACATTCATTGATTGGCTAAAACCAGTCAGTGCCCAGTTCTTGATTTGGGGGTGGGATCAAAGCTACCCAAAATGCATGATTGGGAAATTTGTAGTCTAACAGGGGAAGTGTTGTTTAGATATTGGGGAGGCAACCAAAAGATGTTTGTCCCCTGCAGCAAGCAAATATTAGAGTTAAGATTCCAGGTTTTTTGCTATGTCGAAAATCATAAGTGAATACATAAAACTTGATCTTAAACTAAGAGTGTATAACTTTGCTTTTTAAATGTTTTTCTAAAAAAATTGAAATGAATTCATATTACATAAAATGAACCATTTTTATTTATTTATTATTTATCGTATTATTATTTTTTTTAGAGACAGGATCTCACTCTGTTGCCCAGGCTGGAGTGCAGTGGCATGATAATGCTTCACTGCAGCTGCACTTGAAGTCCTGGGCTCAAGTGATTCTCCTGCCTCGGCCTCCTGAAGTGTTAGGGATTACAGGTGTGAGCCACTGCACCCAACCCAAAATTAGCCATTTTAAAGTGAACAATTCAGTGGCATTTTGTGCATTTGCAGTGTTGTGTAACCACCACTAGATAGAAGTGGTGGTTACACAACACTGCAAATGCACAAAAACATTTTTATTGCCACAGAAGGAAACCCCATCTCCATTAAATGGTTATTCCCCATTCTTTCCTCCCTCTGGCCCCTGGCAACAATTAGTCTACTTTCTGTCTCTATGAATTAACCTATTCTGGATATTTCACAAAATAAGTGAATATAAATACATTTGAAAAAATATGAAAACATTAAATAAATCTATAGCATTTATACCTTTTTTGTCTGTAAAATTAGATATAATAGATTACCTGTGAAGTATCCAGTGTTTAGAACATTGCATATGATAGCATATTATTAACTGGCGTTTATGCAGAATAAGTAGTAGATTTTGCATCTCCTTAAGAAAGTGTACAGGACACCTTCCACAAAGAATTTTTGTTGTTGTTGTTGTTGTTATAAAAATAATGCTTTAGGTCCAGTGCAGTGTCTCATGTCTGTAATCCCAGTGCTTTGAAAAGCCAAGGTGAGAGGATCACTTGAGGCCAGGGGTTTGAGGCCAGCCTGGGTAACATAGCAAGACCCCCTATCTACAAAAAGAAAAAAAAAATTAGCTGAGTGTGGTGGCCTATGGCTATAGTACTAGCTACTTGGGAAGTTGAGGCAGGAGTATTGCCTGAGCCCAGGAGGTCTACGTTATAGTGAGCTATGGTTGCACCTCTCCTCTTTAGCCTGGGCAACAAAGTGAGACCCTGTCTCTAAAAAAAAATAAATAAATTAATGAAAATAATGCTTCATATTGGAAGGGGAAAGGATCACTATTGATATATGAATTATCTTGTAATTAATTTCAAAACAGTGAGCAGGCCTCAAATTTATTTTAAATTAAAAATTTAGATGTTATTGATATGTATTTAAACATATTTTTCGGGTACATGTGATAATTTGATACATTTATATAATCAAATCAAGGTAATTGGGAGGTCCATCACCTTAATATTTATCTCTTCTTTCTGCTAGGAACATTTGAATTATTCTCTTCTAGCTATTCTAATATTTATAATTGATTAACGTTAATTATAGTCACCCTACTGATAATCTATTGGACACCAGGTCTTATTTCTTGTAAGTATATATATATTTGTACCCATTAACCTCTCTTCATCCCTTGCTTCTTTCTACCCTTTCCTGACCTTTGGTTATCTTAAATTCTTTAATTTCTTTTTTTTTATTTTTTTGAGACAGAGTCTTGCTTTGTTGCCTAGGCTAGAGTGCAGTAGTGCAATCTCGGCTCAATGCAATCTCCACATCCTGGGTTCAAGTGATTCTCCTGCCTCAGCCTCCCGAGTAGCTGGGATTACAGGCACCTGCTACTGCACCTGGCTAATTTTTGTATTATTGGTAGAGATGGGGTTTCACCATGTTGGCCAGGTTGGTCTCGAACTCCTGACCTCGTGATCCACCTGCCTCGGTCCCCCAAAGTGCTGGGATCACAGGTGTGAGCCACTGCGCTTGGCCTGGTTATCCTAAAATTCTTGAAGGCAAGCAATGGTTTTGTTTAGCTATGATATCTTTTTGAAAGAAAGAAATCTTTTTTCAAAGTTTTGATAATATAAACCCAGGTAATAGCTCTAACCTTACTTGAGGTTTTCTTTTTCATTCTGAGATCTGATTACGTAGATAGTTATATTCTTGGTCCAGCTTTCTTTCTTTCTTTCTTTTTTTTTTTTTGTAAATTCTGTTGGCTACACGTAAATAATTAAACAAATCACTAAGCTGGTGTTTATTAATGGAGTTAGTAAACTTACCCTCCCGTATTCTGGAACTTCTGCTCATATATTTTCTCTTAAGTCTTTTCTATAATAGCTCAAGAACTCTTAGCATCAGAAGTAATGCTTAGCATTTGAGATTTAAAACATTTTTATCTAGATGTAATTGTTTTTAGTTTTACTTTTAAATAAAGAGCAAAATATATACATATTTTTTGAGATAGGGTCTCACTCTGTCACCCAGGGTGGAGTGCAGTGGCGCGATCACAGCTAACTGCAGCTCCAAC
Source organism: Piliocolobus tephrosceles (assembly GCF_002776525.5). Lineage (NCBI taxonomy): Eukaryota > Metazoa > Chordata > Mammalia > Primates > Cercopithecidae > Piliocolobus > Piliocolobus tephrosceles. Next base: position 46,621,223 of record NC_045439.1, on the reverse strand, counting down.
CTCCTGGGCTCAAGCGATCCTCGCACTTCAGCCCCCCAAGTAGCTGGGACTACAGGCCACTGTGCCCAGCTAATTTACTTTTATTTTTTATTTTATTTATTTATTTTGAGATGGAGTCTTGCTCTGTCACCCAAGCTGGAGTGCAGTGACACGATCTCAGCTCACTGCAACCTCCGCCTCCTGGTTCAAGCCATTCTCCTGCCTCAGCCTCCCTAGTAGCTGGGATTATAGGTACGTGCCACCACGCCTGGCTAATTTTTTTTTTGTATTTTTAGTAGAGGCGAGGTTTTGCCATGTTGGCCAGGCTGGTCTCAAACTCCTGACCTCAGGTGATCCACCCGCCTCTGCCTCCCAAAGTGCTGGGATTACAAGCATGAGCCACCACGCCCAGCCACCCAGCTAACTAAAAACATTTTTTTTTTTTTTTAAATAGAGATGAGGGTCTTGCTATGTTGCTCAGGCTGGTCTTGAACTCCTGAACTTAAATGATCCTCCTGCTGTGGACTTCCAAAGTGTTGGGATTATAGATGTGAGCCACCACATCAGGGTGAACATATTCCCGCCCCCCCCCCCACCCCCCGCAAGACAGAGCTCTGTCACCCAGGCTGGAGTGCAGTGGCGTGATCTCGGCTCACTGCAACCTCCACCTCCCGGGTTCAAGCAGGTCACCTGCCTCAGCCTCCCAGGATTATAGGTGCCCGCCACTGTGCCTGGCTAATTTTTGTATTTTTAGTAGAGTTGGGTTTTCTACATGTTGGCCAGGCTGGTCTCTAACTCCTGACTTTGTGATCCATCTACCTCAGCTTACCAAAGTGCTGGGATTACAGGCATGAGCCACCACGCCAGGCAACGAAAATATTCTTTTTACAGTTAGTTTCTGGACAGTGTAAGAATTCTTTGGTCAAGTGCAAAGGACTTGATCAATGTGTAGCTATAGCTAACACCTTTTTTTTTTTTTTAAGACCAAGTCTCAACTCTGTTGACTAGGCTGGAGTACAGTGGTGTGATCTCAGCTCACTGCAACCTCTGGCTCCCAAGTTCAAGCAATTCTTGTGTCTCAGCCTCTGAGTAGCTGGGACTACAGGTGTGTATCACCACACCCAGATAATTTTTGTATTTTTAGTAGAGATGGAATTTCACTATGTTGGACAAGCTGGTCTCAAACCCCTGACCTCAGGTGATCCTCCCGCCTTGGCCTCCCAAAGTGCTGGGATTATAGGCGTGAGCCACTATGCCCAACCAGCTAGCACTCCTTGAACATTTACTGTGTATCGGGAACTGATTTAAGTTCTTTTGTATGTAGTAACTCATTTAATTAAGTTGATTGTTGGGTGGCCATTTGATTTGTTAAAAGGTTTCCATTTCCCCCCTTTATCAGTGTAATTAAAAAATGTCCTTACTAATCAGAAAAATAACAATATTACAAATATAAAATATGACTTAGGTTTTGAAACAATCTGGGGAATGGGTGTCAAACTTGTCTGTTATTTTACTAATTGATTTTCCCTAGTGTTTATTAGGGATTTAAAATGATTAATTGAAAATATTAGCAAATGTTGAGCAAACATTGATATACTTTGCTTTCAAGAAAACAAAAATGAGAACATTGTATTTTTAGAATTATTTCACCTTGAGTTAAGCATTCCTTGTCATAAAACAAATACAGTTCTTGCCTTAATAGCCCCACATATGGATCTTCTGGAATTTTCCGTTGTTGAGGTAAGAGATGATAGTTTATTCTCATACATCTGCTTTGTATAGCTTATATAATCAATCTATAATTATTTGCTAGTATCAACTGTTTTTGAATTCATTCACAAGAATGTATATTCTTGTACTCATCAAACATTTGAGGGTTCAGCTTTGCATTTGACAAGGCACCTGACATAGTACTGAGAGGGTAGCCAACTGTTTAGCTTAAATATTTGAGGACCTAATGAATAGAAATAACATCTTGACTAGTTGTTATTTTTATTCTATTTAAAAGGTCATAATAATGGATGCTTGATAAATGTAGACCTAGAAGAAATAGTTAAAAAGTGAATTATATATATATTTTTAATGGCCTCTTAAAAATAGTAGAAAAGTACAAACTCTGTTGTAGATATGAAGAGTGAAATAATGAAAATAAACCCAGTGTTAAACTCCAAGAAATAGAAACAAAATGTAATTAAGAAAAATTGAATAAAATAAATAATAGAAAAGTAGAAATTAGTAAATTGGAAAACACAAAAAAAATTGTGAAATTCAAGGTTCTTTAGAGTGATTCTTTAAAAGGGCCTTTATACAACTTAGACAAACATGTAACATTTCTAATCAAGAGAAAGAGGTAGAAAAGCAAAATAAGAAATGAAGAGAGAGCTAGAACAATAGAAACAGTGGAAAATCTAAAAAATATTTTACTCAGTACTAATAAATGAGAAAATCTTAATGGCTTGGGTAGTTTGGGGAACACTTAAATTATTGCATTCCTTTGAGTTCATTTGTTCATTATAAGTAATCTTTTATTGGTCACATGTAACAGTGGTTCTCAGATTTTTTGGTGTTAGTAACTTTTGTAATTGTAGAAGTTATTGATGACCCTCAAGACCTCTTACTTATGAAAGTTATATCTGTTAACATTTATAATATTAGGAATTAAAATTCAGAAACTTTGAAATATTCATTTATTCATCAAAAATTATAAACCTATTACATGTTACCACAAACAATATATTTTATGAAACATAACTATATTTTCCAAAACAAAAATATTTTATAAGATGAGTAGCATTGTTTTACATTTTTGCAAATCTTTTTAAAATGGTTGGCTTAAGAGAAGAAAACTAGATTCTCACATCTGCTTCTGTGTTGAGTCTGTTATATATTTTGGTTGAAATAAATGAAGACTATCTGGCATCTATAGATACCTATTTGGAAAAGGGAGAAACATTTTGATAATAGCCTTTTCAGGTAATTGCTGACATTCTTTTTGGACATACTTAGGTACATGTATTTTTAGCTCCTTTGAATCACGGTGGAAGTAAAGACATGCCTTATTTAGTGCAGGACCTGCATTAATGGAAATCAGAGTATTAGTTGAATTTGCCCTTCCTTTCCCCAAGGTAGAATTATAGTAAAGGTCTCTATGGAGATGCTAGCTTGGTTTAGTGGGACATCATTCTTTCAAGTCTCCAAAGTCCTGAATGCTCCTGTGGCGATGGTACTTTCCCTTATTACTCATATACAGACATACCTCAGAGATATTGCTGGTTTGGTTTCTGACCACCACAGTAAAGCAAATATCATAGTGAAACAAATAGCACAATAAAGCGACTGGCACAATAAAGTGTGTCACACAAACTTTTTGGTTTCGTAGTGCGTATAAAAGTTATGTTTACACTATACTGTAGTATATTAAGTGTACAATATCAATATGACTCAAAAAAGTGTACATACCTTAATTAAAATATACTTTACTGCTAAAAATTGCTAACAATCATCTGAGCCTTCGAAAGTGACTATAATCTTTTTGCTGGTAGAAGGTCTTGCCCAGATGTTGATGGCTTCTGACTGATCAGGATGATGGTTGCTGAAGGTTGGGGTGGCCTTGGCGATTTCTTAAAATGAGACAATGAAGTTTGTTGCATTTATTGACTCTTCCTTTCACGAAAGATTTCCCTGGAGCACGTGACGCTGTTTGATAACATTTACTTACTGTAAAATTTCTCTCAAAATTGGAATCAATCCTCAAACCTTGCCACAGCTTTATCAACTACCTGTATATACTATTTCTGAATCTCTTGTGGTCATTTCGACAGTGTTCACAGCATCTTCACCAGGAGTAGATTCTATCTCAAGAATCATCCCTAAGAAGCCAAAACTCCTCATTTGTTCAAGTTTGATCATGAGATTGTAGCAATTCAGTCACATCTTCAGGCTCCACTTCTAATTTCTAGTTCTCTTGCTGTTTCTGCCATATCTGCAGTTACTTTCTCCACTGAAGTCAGACCCTGAAAGTCATCTGTGAGGATTGGAATCAACCTCTTCCAAATGCTTTTTAATGTTAATATTTTTTACCTTTTCTCCTGAATCACACATGTTCCTAATGGCATCTAGAATAGTGAATCCTTTCCAAAAGGTTTTGAATTTGCTTTGCCCAGATCTATCAGAGGAATCATTGTTTGTAGCAGCTGCAGCATTGTGACATGTATTACTTAAATAACAAGACTTCAATGTCAAAATTACTCCTTGACCCATGGGCTTTTGAATGGATATCACTCTTTAGCAGGCATGAAAACAACATTCATGTCCTTGCACATATCCATCAGAGGTCTTAGGTGACCAGTTTCATTGTCAATGAGCAGTAACATTTTGGAAGGAATCTTTTTCTGAGCAATAGGTCTCAACAGTGGGTTCAAATATTAAGCAAACCATGCTGTAAATAGATGTGTCATCATTCAGGCTTTATTATTCCATTTTTTAGAGCACAGGCAGTATAGATTTAGCATAATATTTAAGGGCTTTATGATTTTTCAAAATGACAAATGAGCATTGATTTCAATTTAGTCATCAGCTGCACTAGCTCCTGAAAAGACAGCCTTGCCTTTGAAGCTTTGAAACCAGCCATTGGCTTCTGCTCTGTAGCTATGGAAGTCCTAGACGGCATCTTCCAATAGAAGGATGTTTCATCTACATTGAAAAGTCTGTTTTTCAGTGTAGCCACCTTCATCATTATCTTAGCTAGATCTTAGGGATAACTTGCTGAAGCCTCCATATCAGCACTTGCTGCTTCACCTTGCACTTTTATGTTATGGAAACAGCATCTTTCCTTGAATTTCATGAACCAACCTCTGCTAGCTTCAGACTTTTCTTCTGCAACTTCCTCACCTTTCTCAGCCTTCACAGGATTGAAGAGAGTTAGGGGTTAGAATCTGGATTAGGTTTTGGTTTAAGGGAATGTTGTGGCTGGTTTGATCTTTTATCTAGACCACTGAAACTTTCTCTGTATAAATGATAAGACTGTTTTGCTTTCTTTCTTAACATTGTGTGTTCATTGGCACAGTGCTTTTAATTTCCTTCAAGGACTTTTCCTTTGCATTCATGACTTGGCTAACTGGTGCAGTTGGCCTAGTTTTTGGGCTGTCTCAGCTTATGACACACCCTCCTCAGGAAGCTTGGTCATTTCTGTCTTTTGATTTAAAGTGAGAAACCTGTGACTGTTTTTTTTTTCCCCACTTGAACACCTAAGAGTCCATTGTAGGGTTATTAATTGGCCTAATTTAAATATTGTTGTGTCTCAAGGACTGGGGGGTCTGAGAAGAGGGAGAGAGATGGAGGAACAGTCAGTTGGTGAAGCAGTTTGAGTACATACAACATTTATTGAGTTTGCTGTCTTATATGGGTGCTTTTCATGGTGCCCTGAAACAATTAAAATGGTAACACCAAAGATCACTGATCATATAACACCATGACAGATATAACTATAGTGAAAATGTTTGAAATATTGTGAGAATTACCAAAATGTGAAACGGAGACATGAAGTAAGCACATGCTGTTGGAAAATGGTGCTGATAGACTCATTCTATGGTAGTGTTGCCACAAATCTTCAATTTGTAAAAAATGAAATATCTGCAAAGCCCAATAAGGCAATTCGCAATAAAATGAGGCATGCCTGTAATTGTCAGTTCTCACAGTCTGCAGTATTATTTCTGAAGCCCTTCATAAAGTCAGACAGACTTTTCCCTCCCAATTTCTAAGTTACGTTTTACCTTGTTTCCTCAACTCTATCCCTGAAGGGGCTTTGAGCCTCTAATGTCTTAAATCTTAACATCCAGCACTATCACATGCACACCCTTTTTAGCTATTCCAGGATAAAACTATTCATCAGTGGCAGAAAGAATGACTACAGAAGAGTAGTCCACATATTTCAGAAAATGTTCTTGGCTTAGAGCATTTGGAATATGATGTGTTATTAACATATGCTGACTAGGAGTATGTAGTATAATTTGTTGAGCTGTTGCTCATTGGCTGAAAGCTTATGATAGTATTCAAAGTATGCTTTTGTAATAGAGTTACTTGTTTCTTTTTCTTTCTTTTTTTTTTTTTTTCTGTTTTCACCATAGTATATGAATGTTTATGCACAAAGTTGGTGTATCTGCCACAGACAGAAGAATACTGGTTTTGAGTATGTTGAGTTTGAGGTAACTTGTGGGAATATCAAAGAGTAATTGTGCAGTAGGCAGTGTGTAATAGGAATTTAGGAGAGATTTTTAGGCTAGAAATAGATACTTAGGATGATTATTTTCATAGGTCATTGTAAAAATTGTAAGAATAAGATTGAAGGATAAAATGTAGAGTATGAAGAGGACTGTGAAAGGAAAATAAATCCTGGGACCCCCAAATCACTAAGCTAAAGGGAAAAGTCAAGCTGGGAACTGCTTAGTGCAAACCTGCCTCCCATTCTATTGAAAGTCATTCCTCTGAGGCTCATCTGAGACAAATGAATCTCTGATTGCTTCCTCTGCCCTATTGTTTATGTAAAAATGCAGATTCACTGAGCCAGACTAAATTGTGTATTCAGTGGAAGGCTGATCAAGGACTCAAAAGAATCCAACCTTTTGTCTCTCATCTACTTCTAACCTGGAAGCCCCCACTTCAACTTGTCCCACCTTACTGGACCGAACCGATGTACATCTTACACATAATGATTATTAATATAAAATCTATATCATGATTATCAATATAAAATGTATAAAAGCAAGCTGTACTCGACCACTTTGGGAACATGTCATCAGGACCTCCCGAGGGTGTGTCCTTTACTTTGGCAAAATAAACTTCCTAAATTGACTGAGTCCTGTCTTAGGTATATGGGATTCACAGGGTAATGGTGAATTCTTACTAGCTATATGATTTTAAGCCAGTTATTCAACTTCTCCATGCCTAGTGCCCTCATCTATGTAGTAAGGAAAATAATACCTACATTACAAAAACCCTAATGAATGTTATTTTCTTTCTATGTTCCTTCATATATTTCCAACCTCTTTCTAGAAAATACAGTATTATTCCATAAAGGATTTAAATTTGGCTTAGGAGTTTTTTTGGCAAAGGGGCAAAAAGGAAAACTGGATAGATTCCATGGTCCTTGCTGTCTGTCAGGAGGATACAAACCGTTTTTTTTGAAAGTGTGTTTTTCTGGCACAGCTTTATTTAATTATTAACTCTTTCCTTTTCCCTTGCGTACTAATATTTGTTTTTACACAGCTCTGTTTTTCTGGCTCAGAATGGACTTAAATATACTATTTGAATTTGTACCTTATATTATTTGCTTGTTAGTTGAAAATTGCTATGCTAAATGATAATAGCCAACAGAAGATTGATTAGACATTAATTTTGAGTTCTAAGATAATGAAAAAATGGGTAAACATGCTTTTTAAAATTTTGAGGGCAACATCTTTTCTTCTGAAAGTCTACTGTCTCTTCATAATGTTTTAATACCTGCTTCTAGGCCATCACTTCTCTACCTGTGGATGAATTCTTTTGCTTCATATTCCAAAAGCACTTTGTTGAGGAGGTAGGTTATGAATTTTTTCTCAGGATTTGGAGTACATAGATTCTGAGTTCCCTTTTAGGTATCAAGTGATTCATAGCAATTTAGCCTAAAGGTATGAAAGGACTGATGAGGAAATTTAACAGCAAATATTTCAAGGTTTAAATTGAGTATGCCACATAAGTAAATGTAACACATTCCTATTTTAGTTGCTGAGATAAATGAGAAATTATTATCGTAGACAAAGTTAACTGGATCCCATGGCTAATTGGCTTGAAATTCATGTATGCAAATAAGTAAGTCTCTACTTTTGTTAAGATTGTATACTCCTTCTATCGAAAGTTATTCATTTTGAGGTCATAAGTTTTTTAAAATTACAAATATCTGAGCTTTAAGAAAATTTCAAACCTTTTTAAGGTAAAGATTTCAATTGGTTACTTTCTGGGGACCAAACCTTGTAGAATATTCTTTTTAAATTCCAGTTTATTTCCCACTTGAAAGCTGGCATCATCAACTCATGGTGGAGGTTGGGAAGGAGAGAAAAATAAGAAAAGAAAATATCTAATATTTTGTTCATCTTCTTTGGGCCAGTTTAGTTGAAAATCCTAACCATCACATATAAATAGTTTATTTGGGAAAAATGTATTTTGAGTTCCAAGCAGCTTATTTATAAGCAAACTATTGGAACAAAGTCTATTTGTAAATTGACTGCCTTTTCTAAAATGCACCAGGTATTATTTTTTTCATGTGTTTTCCATGAATCCTTAAACGCATTTCATTATTGTATGTTGATAATATTTTAATTAACTGGTGATCATTTAGGTCATTTCTACCACTCAAATTTCTACGATTCAGTTAGAGCAGAGATTTTTGTCAAATTTAGTTGAATTTAGGTTTCTAATGTTTTAATGTTCAAAGATATGGCACTTCAATCAATATATTCTTGTATAGACAAGTTAGGCAATGTATTTTGGGAGGAAAATTTTTTAAAAATAATATCCTGCTTCTTTCTTATAGAATTTAGTACAAATGGGCTTAAGGAAGAATTTGTTGTAAAAATAAAATTTTTCTTTAACAATGTTATTACTTGTTTTTCATCTTTCAAGACCGTAGGTTTCTGTTTCGGTTTTAAAAGCTAAGGAGCTAACGAAGAATGGAAAGTGCTGATAAAACTAGGTTACTTCACAGAAAGTCTTAAGTATAGAGTTTTTGACAAACTATGAATACTTTTTTAAGTCAGTATGTTTTAATAATATTTGAAATTCTACATGGAATATAGTTGTTCTTTAAAAATAAAGCGATCAATTGACTAAAATTTTGACGAGAATATTCTTGATAAAATAAAATCTGCTAAAAATAAATCATTCAGAGAGAAAAAGGATGAACACCATTCTGATTTTTAAAAACAAAAACCATAAAAATGTTTTTGGAAATGGATAATGACTAAAAATTTGGGCTTCTTCACCAGATTTTTCTGTTTTCTGCAGAATGTAAAAATTTATTTGAAAAAATTCCTTGCACTCTTAGAGGCAAAAGATTGCTCATATACTGCTGTTTTGGTTGCTTTGTTGCCAGATAAAATGAACTAGCAATTATCAACTACTACTTCTTCTTTTTTTGGAAACAGAATCTTGCTCTGTTGCCCAGACTGGAGTTCACTGGCATGACCACAGCACACTGCAGCCTCTACCTCCTGGGCTTGGGTGATCCTCCCATCTCAGCGTCCTGAATAGCTGGGACTACAAGCATGTGCCACCATGCCTGGCTAATTTTTTTTTTTTTTTTTTTTTTTTTGTAGGAACGAGGTTTTGCCATGTTGCCCAGGCCAGTCTCAAACTCCTGGGCTCAAGTGATCTGCCTGCCTTGGCCTCCCAAGTGATGGGATTATATGTGTGAGCCACTGCACCCAGCCTACCTCTCCTGTTCTTTATTTTATGTATGTATGTATTTATTTATTTCTGGACATAGGTCTTGCTTTGTCATGCAGGCTGGAGTGCAGTGGCCGATCACAGCTGACAGTAACCTTGAACTCCTGGGCTCCAGTGATTTTCCTGCCTCAGCCTCCTGAGTAGCTAGGACTATAGGCATGCATCACCACATCTGGCTGATTTTTTTAAAAATTTTTATTTTTTGTAGAGAGAGGGATCTAGCCATGTTGTCTAGGCTAGTCTTATATTCTTGGGCTCAAGCTATCTTCCTGCTTTGCCCTCCCAAAGCACTGGGATTATAGGCACGAGCAACCACGCCTGGCCTGTTCTTTTTCTAATGATCAGTTTTCATATATATATTTTGTAAATATGTAGAAAAAGATGTGGCCACACAAACACTAAACTCAGCAGTAGCATATTACCCGTGGAAAGTGAGATATAGAACACAATGAAGTAGAACTTTGAATTATTTTTCTATATAATTCTGTATTTTATGAGCTTTAAAGAAAAAATATTCTTTTCACAGTTAAAATTAGAAACGGAAAATGTTACATAGGAAAATAAACTGCAATAAAAATTTTTAATACTGTTTAAATTATTATGGCTTAAGGCAGATTATAAAAAGTGGAGATGTACAACTGATTTTGGAAACAATATATTATGTCTAATATACAATATGACTTTTAGATATATTAATGTTCTATATTACCTTGCTGACTAAACGATTGAGTCTAATCTCCAAGACCTTGAGGTGTATAATGTTATTTATGACTCTGTAATTTTGAATATTTTGGATAGCTGCTTGCTTATAAATATCTTTAGTTAGTATAGTTATGAAGTGTGCCTGTTTTCACCTTCCGTGCATGGGTTTAATTTCCTGTAACCACAAAGAGTAGTGGAAATGCACCGCTCTGAAACTTCCTAAGTCCAAAGTGGTTTATCTGGGGTTTAGTTGATTTTGCTAATGGCACTATGATCTTTGGAATTTTTCCCTGTTATTTTTTAGTGACACTATTAAGATAGAAATATAGGCCAGGAGTGGTGGCTCATGCCTATAATCCCAGAAACTTGGGAGGTCAAGGCAGGAGAATCACTTGAGCCCAGGAGTTAGAGACAAGCCTGAGCAACATAGGGAGTCCCAGTCTCTACAAAAAAAATTAAAAAGTTAGCAGAGTGTGATGGTGTGTGCTTGTGATCCCAGCTACTGAAGAGGCTGATGTGGGAAGACTGCCTGAATCTGGGAAGACAAGGCTACAGAGAGCTGTGATAACATCACTGCATTCTCAAAAAAGAAAAAAAATATATATATATATAATATATATATATATGTGTGTGTGTGTGTGTGTGTGTGTATGTATACATATAAAGATCAATGTTAGTATTTTACTAATAATCTTTAAAATTCTTATTTTTCTTATTACTCTTCTTATTCAGCTTATCCTGTAAGTTAAATACATACTCAGAAGAAATCAACTCTTCCCTATTCATTAGAATTTCTCTTTTTCCCTTTGTCTTGTATTCATTTTTTTTGTTCTGTGAAGTTTATTTATTGAGTAATTAGTGTTAGGCACTGGGGATAGGGAACAAGATAGGCAACATTCTGTCCTTATGAAATATACTGTAGTTCCTTGTCTGGGAGACAGAACACAGAAATAAATAAGATGATGTCAGATATTGCTAACAAAAGGAGTGATTAGGACTGTGTGGCCCTAACACATATGGAATTGAGCAAGATTATACCTGGAGGACTACAAATGTTTAAATATTTATCAAAACATTTGAATATTTAGAAATTGTAAATCAAGCCACATCCTTGGCCCAGCCTGATTTCCTAAACAGCATCTTGGGTTGCCAGCAGCCTATACCCTCAAGACACAGAGGCTAAAGGAACTGCTCTCTCCTCCCATCCATCCTTGTAACCTGCCTGACTGAGTGGTAGTATGGATCTGTTGGGGCAGTGCAGGGATGATTGTGGTGGTACCTAGACCCATCTAAAGCAGTATATTAACAGATCCCGCCAAGTCTCCAGGAATCTGGTTACAGGGAAGTTTGCCTCTCCAGTTCATTGTTTTTTCAATTCAAGTCTTCTAGGAAGTTGTAAGCCCTTCTTAATGTTGCACTACCAGAAAAGGGGATGCAGGTATCTGGGAAACCTGGCTTGCCTGGGTATTCAGTTTGCTTTATTTGGGGCAACGAACTTTAACGGAATAAAGCTTTTATAAGCAGCCATTCTTTCTAGGATTTCTTATTGCAGAAGTTGTGTTCATTTTCTCTGTAATACATACTAGAGCACTCAAAGTTCTTTATCCTCTGGCCAGTGGGGCCTCATTCAGCTAGCACCTCTTTCTTGTAATTGTCATTTGCTCAGTTGATTACTGAACTTTCAAAAAATGTTCTTACAAGGAAAGGAAGAAAAAATATCTGTTTTAGTGCTTGGGGTATATAGGACTCTCTAAAGTGCAGGCCCCTGGCAGAGGCTGTTCTTGCCCAGGTGAAAGGATGATATTGGGACTAGGGATGGAGGTGACCATACACTAGCCTTTTACATGCTCTTCTACTTCTCCCTATCCTGCTCTTCTTCCTAGTTTCTCACTCAATTTATTTTAATTTATAAATTTATTTGATCTGTAAAACTAAACTGGTATCACTTGGGATACCTATATCTGAAAAGTAAGCTCCAAATGAAAATGAACATTTTCCAGAAAGTTTTTTTGGTAAGATTTTAAATAGCAATGACTAGTTTTCAAGTCTCACTCTCTTTACCCCATAGGGGCAAACTGTTCAGATGTGTTGTAGATTTGAACATTGGCTTAAATGTTATGTTTTATTTCTCTCCTTACAGCTGTGAAAGTTGTGTAGATTTACTGTTTGTGAGAGGAGCTGGAAACTGTCCTGAGTGTGGTACTCCACTTAGAAAGAGCAACTTCAGGGTACAACTCTTTGAAGATCCCACTGTTGATAAGGAGGTTGAGATCAGAAAAAAAGTGCTAAAGATGTAAGTATTCCTGCTCGAATGATTCAGTCAACAAAGAGGACTTTAACAATTATGTCAATAATTGATTATTATTTCCTCATAAATATGGACAAATTAGTAGGTATATAAGTATAAATTCATTTAAGTTCTTAGAGAACTGAGTAATATTATTTATCTTTGTTAAAGAAGAGCCTCTTGATTGATGGCTTCATTATTCATTTGTATTTGTTTTTTGATTAATAAATATGTATTGAGTACCTACTATGTGTAAACACTGTGTTATGCATGTTAGGCAGTAGTTACGAAGTGATGAGTAAAACAGCTATGAACTCTGTCCTCATGAGACTTACTGTACAGTAGCACAGGATAGCAAAAAGACAAAAAACAGGTAAACTAAAACAAATGTTATTTATTATAGATTGAGAATAGTGTTATATACTTAGCGGTCAGTGTTGCTGTGGTCAGTGATGTCAGGTGTGGGCTGAGGAAGTAACATTAAGTTGAGGTTTGAAGGCTATTAGAGAAAATCATGTGTTAGCTGTAGTTTATTTTGGTATGTATATTTTTATGTATATATACATACACACATGGGCATAGTATATATATGTGTGTATATATGTGTATATATACCTATATATTATTAATCTGTCTTTTTCATTTATAATTTAGGCTTTACTTTTTACTCTTTGTTAATAGTTTTGGGTTTCTTTTTATCCATTCTTTTATTATAAGAAATAATTGATATATTTATTTTCCTTTTTGTTGGTATACATTTCAACCCGGGTAATCAGTATTTTAGCAGCATCTTTCTAGGTACATAACCAATGATACTTTATCAGTGCCCCTAGTGGCTCTTTTATTGTTTGTATAACTTCTGCAAGGTAGTCTCTTAGATTTTGATCTTTCATTGTTAATTCCTTGCAATTTACTGATTCTTCACAGGTACATTACAATATTTAAAGATTTTCTTGATCTAGCATTTTTTAGACTATGTCATGAAAAATGGAGGAGTCGCTTCAATTTTTTTTTGTGTGTTTTGGAAATTAGTGAATCCCTTAGAAGTAAATAATACCATAATTTCCACTGATATGCCTTGCTTAAGCTCATTTCCCAATTTTTCAAGCTCCCAATTTATCTTTCCCTGAAGTCTTAACAAGGATTTTGCATATTGTACCATTTTCTCCTGATCCTACTTCTTCTCTGTAGTTACAAGAATTTAAGGATTGAATTTTTGGTCTGGTTACAAACCTGGTGTCAAGAAAACGGTATTTTAGGCTGGGTGCAGTGGCTCATGCCTGTAATCCCAGCACTTTGGGAGGCTGAGGTGGGTGGATCACTTGAGGTCAGAGTTTGAGACCAGCCTGGCCAACATGGTGAAGTCCCATCTTTACAAAATACAAAAAGTATTAACTGGATGTGGTGGTGTGTGCCTGTAATAATCCCAGCTACTCGAGAGGCTGAGGCAGGAGAATTGCTTGAACGAGGGAAGTGGAGGTAGCAGTGAGCCAAGATTGTGCCACTGCATTCCAGCCTGGACGACAGAGCAAGACTCCATCTCAAAAAATAAAAATAAAAAAATAGAGAATGATGTTTTACACAGTAAGCAACTCTTTTCCTTGTATCATATATGAATTAGGTAAAAACAAGTAAAACCAGTTAGATAATATTAAAAGCAATGCTATGTAATATGTAGATTTCTTTTTTGTTTTCTTAAAGATACAATAAAAGGGAAGAAGATTTTCCTAGTCTAAGAGAATACAATGACTTCCTGGAAGAAGTGGAAGAAATTGGTATGTTTTTAATTTGATGTATGCTAGCCTATAAGACCATGTGCTTTTATCTTTTAAATGCTTAGGAGAACATCTCACATAAAAACCTCTTAATAGGTTTAGTTGTGATAGCTAATATTTACCTAATTACTTTCTTTTGCACTTGAGTCGTGTTTGTCAAATTGAAGGCATACTTAGGTAAAGAACCTACTTAATATTTTGTCTCTGGAAAAATATGTTTAATAGAGGTAGTAACACTTTGTAGCTGGGGAGGAAGACTATATGGGTACATACATCTGTATGTTGATAACATGTTAGAGTAGTTTAAATGAAGGAAAGCATATTCCGATTTTTCAAAAATGGGGTTCCTATTAACCTTATTTATAGTGAATAAAGCCATATGTTTATCATTATTTGTGCTTCTGTGTATATAGTAGTCTTAAAGTACTTTGAAGCAGTTGACTGTTGAAGTGGCATTCTATTAATCAGTGTTATTCTTGAATCAGAGGTTGGAGTAATCTTTGTGTCTTTTCTTTCTGATGTGTTTAGTCAAAAGGAAGATTTTGTCTAATGATTTCAGTTTTCTTAAAATTTCAGAGATGTTAAAAACTTTAGAAGTTGTTATATATTGATTTAAAAAATGCTGCGTTTTAAAGTTGCAATAATTACTACTAAGTGCGGGTTTGGAAATGACACAAAGGTTATATACTGTGAACATTAGAATAAGACTATGAAGATGAAACAACAATCATTTTTATTCTTTCAAACTTGATAGGTAACTGTACTCAATATTTACTATTAAAAATAAGATTATAATAAATGGATCATTCTTTAGAAGATTAATATATGGTAAACTTAAAAAATTCACATTCCTGAGGAATAATAAATATTCTAATTCCTTTAATTTCTTTACTAGAAAATCCAGAAAATCTTTTTGTTTCAACTGTTACCTGAAACTTTTCTTATATGTCTAAGTTCATTTGTTATGCCATAGCAAAAACATGTGGAAAACATAATTTAGGGTTTCTCTGGGATCTTTCAGTGCCATAAGAGCCACTGCTTTTCCATTCTGCATGTACTCATTGCACTTTGTATGTTATCTTAGCATCATGAGTGACTATGGATTTTAGCTGAAAAGATGGTAGAATTGGGAGTGACAAGGCAAAATGGAAAAGTTAGAATGTAGACTGAGAAGAAAAACCAGAAAGAAATCTACAAGAATTGGGCAAGTATGAAGGTATGTAGAAATCTGGCTCTACATAGATGTTAAGTATAGGACAAGCTGTTGGATAGCAATTGGGAGGAAAAGTAGCTTACGTGTATTCTAAAGGTAATGTGATTAGTCAAAAGTCTGGTCAAGCAATAAAAGGAAAGGAGATTATAGGTGTTGCAGTACAAGTTGAATACATGTTCACAATTCTAAGCAGGTGGTCAGGATAACTAAAAGAAACTGATATACAGAGAAGGTGAGGAATAGGTTTAGGGGATGAACTACAAGGAGATCTTGATTCTGGGATTAAGGTTCTGACTGAGCTGTGATTAAAAAAAAAAAAAAAATATATATATATATATATATATCTTGCTCCAAGATAAATTAATTTGAAGGTATGGACAATATGGGGCCCATAATTGGTACTAGAATTGATAGGCAAGAACAAGTCTGGATGTTAGAGGGATACAACATGTAATGCTTTCTTTACCAAAATATAGAAACTGTGGCTCAGACCATTTAATTTGAAAGTGATTCTGCTATTACGTATATTCATGAAGGACTGTCTTCAGTTGCAGTATCGGGAAACTCTCCTAACCAATTTCCACTTAATTGTCACGTTGAAGTAACTGACATTCCCCAGTTCTTCCATAAAATGTACTCACTGATAACCACAGCATAATGAATGCATTGTGAATGCTGTCAACCTTCAACCTTCTTATGCCAGTTGTACTTGTTATTGTAGTTATGTAATTAAATACATACTTACATATTATATGTAATTTAAATATTTAAAGTTAAATTGTGTGTAAAGTTGGGGAAAAACTTGTAAAACTCTAAAGGATTCTGCTTTTCAGGTTTTTAAGTCACTTCTTAAAAAGTGGAAATTGGCCTGGTGCAGTGACTCATGCCTGTAATCACAGCACTTTGGGAGGCCAAGGCAAGAGGATTGCTTGAGTCCAGGAGTTTGAGATCAGCCTGGACAACATAATGAGACCTATCTCTACCAAAATTTAGAAAATTAGCTGGGTGTCGTGGCACACGCCTGTAGTCCCAGCTACTTGGGAGGCTGAGGTGGATTGCTTAAGTCTAGGAGTCCAAGGCTACAGTGAACCGTGGTTGCGCCACTGCACTCCAACCTAGGCAACAGAACATGCCCATGTCTCAAAATACCAAAAAAACAGAAAACAAAAAAGGAAATTGAACAATATAGATGACAATTATGGCCTATATAAGGAAGAAGCACAACTCTAATTAAAGGCTAGAATTTGCTGTATGTCATTAAGTTAGAGAATGACTATATACTTACTATGTATGTTTTAAGTTAAAGTATTTGAAGAGAGAGATAGGTGTATGTGTGTGTTTCCCTCCTTTAACAGACCTATTTAAATAATCAACTATAAATCCTCATTGTGTTGATTAAAGAGTGGTTCTACTCTATTTAAAGATATTGATGATTTTTGGGAAGTAACCTCTTGGATTTATAGTTTATTTTCTGAACTTCAGTTCAATTTAGTAAGTTTTTAAATTATGTTATGTGAACTGCTTTATTGATGGGGATATGTGGTATTGGTCCTCAATAAGCTCAGACTCTAAAGGGGGGGATAATTATGTTAACTAATAACTATAATTTAATGTGATAAGTCTTGTAAATAGGCATTTATAAAATGCTATGGGAATACAGATAAAGCAATTAACCTAGCACTGGGAAATAGAGATATGGTTTGGTGAAGTTCAGAGAAGAGATGACATATGAGTTTGATCTTAAAAGAGGAAGAGGAGTTAACCAGATAGAAAGGGCTTGGGAAAACATTTGTAACAAAAGAAAAAGGCACCGAGATAGAAAAATGTGGGGCATGTTGGAGAATGAGCAAGTAGTCTATTATAGGTAGATAAAACATGAGGAGTGACTAAAAATGAAGCCTGAAAAACAGGCTGGATTAAGGAGGCCTTAGTACCATAGACAACAAAAGCAAAAATAGATAAATAGGATTATATCAAACTAAAATACTTCCTCACAGCAAAAGAAACAAAAGAATGAAGAGATAATCTACAGAGTGGGAGAAAATATTTGCAAACCAGAAATCTGATAAAGGGTTAATCTCCAAAATATATAAGGAACTCAACTCAGTAGCAAGATAATACTTGATTTAAAAAATGAGCAAAGGACCTGAATAGACATTTCCCAAAAGAAGACATACGAGTGGTATATGAAAATGTGCTCAGCCGGGCACGGTGGCTCACACCTGTAATCCCAGCACTTTAGGAGGCCGAGGCGGGCGGATCACGAGGTCAGGAGATCGAGACCATCCTGGCTAACATGGTGGAACTCCGTCTCTACTAAAAATACAAAAAATTAGCCAGGCGTGGTGGCGGGCACCTGTAGTCCCAGCTACTCGGGAGGCTGAGGCAGGGGAATGGCGTGAACCCGGGAGGCGGAGCTTGCAGTGAGCCAAGATCCTGCTACTGCATTCCAGCCTGGGTGACAGAGCGAGACTCTGTCTCCAAAAAAAAAAAAAGTGCTCAACACCACTAATCATCAGATAAATGCCAATTAAAATCACAAAGAGGTATCATTTCACATCTGTTAGAATGTCTGTTATCAAAAAGATGAGATAAGTGTTGATGAGGATGTGGAGGAAAGGGAATCCTTGTATGCTGTTGGTGGGAATGTAAATTAGTACAGCCATTTTGGAGAACAGTATGGAAGTTCCTCAAATACTAAAAATAGAACTACCATATGATCCAGTAATCCCACTTCTGGGTCTGTAACCTATAGCCCTATTCACAATAGCTAAGATATGGAATCAACCTAAGTGTCCATCATTGGATGAATGGATAAAGAAAATGTGGTACATATACACCATGGAATACTTCAGCCTTAAAAAAGAAGGTAATTCTGTAATATGCAACAACATGGGTCAAGCTGGAGGACATTACGCTAAGTGAAATAAGTCAGTCACAGAAAGACAAATATGGCACGGTCTCACTTATATCTGAAATCTAAAAAAGTTGAACTTAGAGAAGTAGAGAGTAGAATGGTGGTTACCAGAGGCTGTGGGATGGATGGTGGGTGGGGAAAGGGGAGCTGGATGGAGTTAATCAGGTAAACACTGGAGAATAGGCAGTATTTTTTATTATTTTGTTGGCTAAAGGATATGAAATTTCAATTAGACAGGAGGAATGAATTTTTGAGGTCTGTTGCACAGCATGGTGACCATAATTAATAATAATGTATATTTCAAAATTGCTAAAAGAATAGATTTCCAGTGTCCTTGCTACAAAAAAATAAGCATGTCAGGTGATAGATACATTAATTAATTAGATAAAATAGTTCCACAGTGAATACGTATATCAAAACATCACATTGTACCCCGTAGATATTTACAATTATTATTTGTCAACTGAAAAAAAAGAGGGCTTTGTAAACCAGGCTGTCAGTTAAGATTTTATCCTGTGGCTAAGAGGAGATACTAAAGAGTGAGAAATGACTTTTCAAGGGGCCATTACAGTAATTTGGATGAGAAATAATGAGGGCTTGGAGTAGATACTAACAGTGGATATAGATAAAGAGGATATTTTAGATGCAGAATATTTAAGTGGTTGATTTGATGTAGGAAGTGTGTTAGAGAGAGTAGGCAAGGATAAATTAAAATATTATGACCCGACCCCATGCAGTTGTATGATGTCAATCAGGTAAACACGGAAGAATAGGCAGTATTTTCTGTTATTTTGTTTTGTTGGGTGAAGCGTGTGCAGAAATGAGAGATGAAGTAAAAACTTTAGTTTTAGACCTGTTAAGTTTTGTTACGGTGCGGCTTCACCACTTAGTTGTATGGCATTGTTCTGTTTGTCATCATATAAATAAAACTTATTATTATTATTATTTTGAGACGGAGTTTTGCTCTGTTGCCGAGGCTGTAGTGCAGTGGCGTGATCTCGGCTCACAGCATCCTCCGCCTCCTGGGTTTAAGCAATTCTCTGCCTCAGCCTCCCAAGTAGCTGGGATTACAGGCGCCTACCACCATGCCTGGCTATTTTTTTTTTTGTATTTTTAGTAGAAATGGGGTTTCACCATCTTGGCCAGGCTGATCTTGAACTCCTGACCTTGTGATCCACCCGCCTTGGCCTCCCAAAGTGCTGGGATTACAGGCATGAGCTACCACACCTGGCCAAAACTTCCTTTAAAAATCTTGTTTCATTAGCGTTCTATTTTGTGTTTTATTCATACTTTTAAAGATAATTAGTTAGATGTCTGTGATATCTGTATTGACTATTTGTGTTAATCAGAAGTATAAAATGTTAATTTAATGGACATTTACTACGTACCAGACTGAGCTGTACACACATTATCTCACATAATTTTTGAAACGCTAAGAGACAGGCATTTTTATTCCTATTTTGCATTTGGAGAAGAGGCACAGAGAGCTTAAGTATTGTGCCCAAGATTGCATTGCTAGTAAAGAATGGAGCCAAACTGTAAATATAGGATTTTCTTACTCTCTGAGTCTAGAAAATGGAGTTCTATGGAATTATTAGAGATGAGAGAAAAAAGGTAGGTTGGGGCCATATTTTGAAGGATATTTAAGACATTTGAACTCAATCTTATAGGTAGAAGGGTGCTGTTGAAGATAAATGTTTAAGTCTGGAGTGAGAGGACTAGAGTTAGTAGGGTGCCTCAGAGGGTCGGTGTTTGAGGATTCATAAATTGGAGATTGAGGTAATTTTGTTGCATAAATTTCATTATGAATCTTTTGAACACGAATATAAAAATGAAAACGTTATAATTTTGAATAATAGCATCAAACATTTTCAATAGAAGGGGCACGCATGAAGATGGACTTTCTTATGGCATTAACAATAGGCTCTTTTCTGTGGTTATGACAATCTATACATAAAATTCTTGTTCCTTATGGCTCCAGGGATTATCTCAAAGGTTTATTCTTAGTTTCATAATGAACAGATTATTCTTTTGGTGCAAAACAGATTATTCTTTTGGTGCAGAGAATTCTTATTTTAAAAGGGTGAGAAAGTCCTAAGGGCTTTTTAAAATAAATTCTGGATGTCAAAAAGACTTCAAAATTGTACTTAAATAACATTAAATCTTTCAGAAAATACAATAGGCTTTTTGTTTGCTTTTAATACTTGACTAAAGGCAGGTCAATATCTGAGCTAAACTAGTAAACAGATAAAGGGTCAAATGATTGTTACAGCAAATTAGCTTCTATTCCTTTTTCTTCACGGCTGTTGTACCAACCTGATTCATTGGGTATGAATGAGACCTGCTTCATCTGAAAACTTTTAAAAATAGCAATTCACTTTTATGGTTCTTTTCTTACTTTTTAAAGGAAGAGGTTTATATTATCTGATTATGATTTGCATTTATTATTGCTGTTACCTTTGCTTCTAAGTTAAAATATGAAACAAATTATTTTACTTTTTTTGGAATTCATGAAGTTTTCTTTTTTAAATTTTTATTTATTCATTTATTTTTTAGAGATAGGGTCTCACTCTGTCCTAAAGTGCATTGGTACCATCATAGCTCACTGTAGCCTGAAACTCCTGGGCTCAAGTGATCCTCCTGCCTCTACCTCCCAAGTAGCTAGAACTACAGGTGTGTGCCACCACACTTGGTTAAGTTTTTACTTTTATTTTTTTGGTAGAGATGGGGCCTCATTATGTTGACCAGGCTGGTCTCAAACTCCTGACCTCAAGTGATCCAGAACTCATAAAGTTTTTAGTAAGCATAAAATAAATTGTTTGTATAAAAACAGATTAATTTCACTTAAGATTTAAGTTTACCTATTTCTGGGCTCTAATGTAAAAGTTAAAATCAGTAGTAAACTGTCTAGTTTGCTAATAAACAGTGTTTTTTAAACTGCTTTAAACATATTAGTAGAGCTCTACATGGGATATCAATTTGACCACTTACTTTTCAGTAGATTCATACCATAAGAAACCAAGATTATTTATTCCTGTCATTTTGAACCTTCCTCCTTTGCCATGTTCAAATCTGTACTTATAAAGGTTATTTTAATTAAATCTATAATTATAAAGGTAATTATAAATGTTGGGTATTAGTTTATTTTTTCCCTCATGATAATTCAACAAGTATTTCTTTAGCCCTTACCAGATGAGAAGTTTTTTCTTTTTTTCTTTTTTTAAAAAAGTAGACTTTTTTTAAATGAAATTTTAGATTCATAGCAAAATTGAGCAGAAAGTACAGAGAGTTCCTATATATATCTTCCCTCTACATGTGCACAGTGCACAGCCTCCCCCACTATTAACATCCTGCACCAGAGTGGTACATTGTTACAATTAATGAACCTACATTGACATATGATTATCACACAAAGTCTGTAGTTTACACTAGGATTCATTTTTGGTGCTGTACACTGTATGAGTTTTGACACACATATAATAATGTGTATCTACCATTATATCATATAGAGTCATTTTTAACTGTCCTAAAAATCCTCTGTGTTTTTCTGTGTGTTTATTCCTCCCTACCCCAACGCCTGGCAAACACTGTTCTTTTTAGTTTTTATAGTTTTGACTCTTCCCAGAATGTTATATAGTTGGAATCATACAGTATGTAGCCTTTTCAGATTGGCTTCTTTCGCTTAGCAATATGCGTTTAAAGCTCCTCTGTGTCTTGGCTTTATAGCCGATTTCTTTTTAGTGCTGAATAATATTACATTTTTTTTTTTTTTTTTTTTTTATCTACTGAAGGATGTCTTGGTTGCTTCCAAATTTTGGCAATGATTAATAAAGCGGCTGTAGCCATTCATGTGTGGGTTTTTGTGTGAACATATGTTTTCAATTCATTTGGGTAAATACCTAGGTGCTTGATTGCCAGATTATATGATAGAGTGTGTTTAGTTTTGTTAGAAACTAGGAAACCGTCTTCCAAAGTGGCTGTACCATTTCGCATTCCCAACAGCAAGGAACGAGAGTTCCTGTTGCTCCAGATCTGCACCAGCATTTTATGTTGTCATTGGAGTTTTGCCATTCTAATAGGAGTACAGTAGAAGTAGTGGAAGTGATAATAAAGATGAATCAGACCTAGAAACTGTCCTCAAAACTTAGACAATTCTTTTAGTCTAAGTTTTGGTGCCAGTTATCCTTCTAATAGGTCAGACAAGTTGTGCACATCGAAAATCATTATACAGGGTAGAATGTGGGTAAATGCCAGCAAAGTGGTATTAGATAATGTATTGTAAGCATTCAGGGATGGAGAGATTGTAACTGCAAAGTGTCTCGTAAGGAGGAGCTGGTGATTAAAATGGGTACAGAAGGGTGAGTCATATGTGGATATTCACTGTTGTTCTGGGTTGAGGTTGGTACTGTGATGAGCCCTGTGGGTAGGGAACAGTTTAATCACAGGTATGGAAATGGGAAAGTGTAGGGGCATACACATGCAGAGGACTGCTAGGTAGCATTGGTTTTCAGGCATTGAGAGAAATGACACAACTAGTTTTGTAGGCATTGTAGATAAAAGTTCAGGTTTGGAATCAGATAACCTAGGTTAATGGCTGGGCATGGTGGCTCACAGCAGTAATCCCAGCACTTTGGGAGGCCAAGGCAGGTGGATTACTTGAGGCCAGGAGTTCAAGACCAGCCTGGCCAACATGGCGAAACCTTGTTTCTACTAAAATATACAAAAATTAGCCAGGCATGGTGGTGCACGCCTGTAATCCAAGCTACTTGGGAGGCTGAGGTTGGATCTGGTAGATGTTGAGGATGGTGAGAGTTGTGAAAAATCATTGGATTTGGTTGCTGAGGGGATGGCCTATTAAATACAAGGGGTAGATTGTGAGTGGTTGGTAAAGATAGTGGAATCACCATTTTAACTAAGGATCATAGATACCTTTTTGAGAGTGCTGCTTGTTTGGAGTCTCCCTCTGACTGTTTTGTGTCAGGACTAGAGTGTGATTTATGAAGATTGTCCTACATTGCATCCTAGCCAGATTCCCTGACTTACTTTCTTTTCCACTTTATGTTAAAAAACTGGAGAAGTTGCTAGAGGATAATTGCTTCTCATTTTCTCTCAATTCTTCCAGATTTAAAATTGCGTATGATAAAACTGAATAGACTTTTGCCTTTATACCTAAATGAGCCTGGATTTTCAACAGTGATTATGATAAATTGATGTTCTGAAATACGTTGGCCTCTTGAGAAGACAAAAATGAAATTATATATCAAATTGGTCATCTGAGTCTGTTTGATGGCTTTACTTAACAAAACAAGCAACTCTGTGTTGGTCCTCCAGTATTACTTTTTAACTCTTATAAGCTATTAAAGGAAAGAGTGAGATGGGGAAGCAATCTGTAGAAACCCAAGGGATAGAGCAGAGTTATTTAGGGTAGATCCGTCTTGTTTGTAGGACAAGAAACAGGAAGCAGTGGTAAGTAATTGGAGAAGGGGTGGAAAGGCTAATAATGGATGTAGAAAGATTACAAGGGAAGCTTGAATTGAATTATGGAACAGGAGAGTCTTACTGATATGGATTGCTCCATATGAATTTATATATAGCAAGAGAGTCTTTTTTTTAATTGTTCAGAGTATTATAGTAACTTTGATTTACATATAGAAAATTAGAAGGGAATATGGCATTTATAATTTAAATTATTTTGATTTGGAATTATAAAAAGAGAGTTCTAATTCACAGAAAATTTAGTAGTATCTAAACATGTCTCAGTGGTTCTCTTAAATTCTTTTAGTCTAAGTTTTGGTGCCAGTTTATCCTTTATTTTTCTTCTTAAGTTCCAACTCTTTTATTTCATACGTTTCTAGAGCTGGACTACAAGGTTTGGAATCAGGTTTGGAGGTAATTCAAGCCTGTGCCTACTCATGTTGGAGACCATTGGAATGGGGATAAAACCTGTTTTTTGTTTGATATCAATTATACAAATATATGATTTTTTAACTCTTTTTAAAATTCCGACTACTGTAGTAGATTCCAGACTTACTCTTTATATTAAAAAAATTTAAATAGTATTTTGTATGCTTTTAAAGCTAGAGAGGGGACTATAAAAATCAGATCTAATTAAGTATGGCAAGCACGTATCTTAGGTTTTCTGGAGTGATCCTGACATTTAGGTATTTTGTGCGAGTCAGGCAGTCTGTCCTTGTATTTGGCTTGGAAAACATGGTTGCTGTAACTAGAGCTAGTCTCTAAAATAGGTAGCTGATTAAAAGGTCACAAATAGAGCTATAAAGAATGACATCCAAACAAATGAGTCTCTGTGGTATTTGTTTTTTATTATCTACTCAAGATTTATATTAAAAATATTTTTCATGTCATTGTTTTCTTTCTAATGCAGTTTTCAACTTGACCAACAATGTGGATTTGGACAACACCAAAAAGAAAATGGAGATATATCAAAAGGAAAACAAAGATGTTATTCAGAAAAATAAATTAAAGCTGGTCAGTGGCTGAGTATTTTCTTCTACTTTTGTCTTAGAAACAAATGTTTCCACATGATACTTTAAAAATACATCTTCCTTTAAACCAGTTACATGTACAAAAAATGTCACTGAAATTTAGACCAGAAATATGAATATACACTGTATAGGTATGTAGGTAGGCAGGCACACATTACTATAGCAAAAACCACTTTGACAGAATTATGTTAGACTGTGCTTTCTTAAGGAAATGGATCCATAAGATAGGTGATTGTTAACGCTAGTTTTGCCTGCTTGTATAATTTTCCAGTAAGTGAGCATTTGGACAGTGGTCACAAAACAATGGAGGCTCATTTTTATCCTTGGACATTAATTTCTTTAAAGGAGGGAGCAAACCCAGACAGACGTTGATGGAGCTCCCAAGAGGGAGATAAAACAAGGACACTATTTATTAGAAAATAAAATGAATTCATGATTAGATCAGAGGAACACATTTGTAAACTAAGCTTAACTTTGGTTTCTCAATTAGTTACCTTTTTTGTTTTACTGAAATAGTAACATTGCTAGATATAAATATGATTTTGGTTTGTTTTAGTTGATCTCATGTTGAAGTTTGTTTTGAAAATATCTCGGCTGGGCGCGGTGGCTCACACAGGTAATCCCAGCACTTTGGGAGGCTGAGGCGGGCGGATCATGAGGTCAGGAGATCAAGACCATCCTGGCAAACACGGTGAAACCCCGTCTCTACTAAAAATACAAGATAAATTAGCTGGGCGTGGTGGCGGGCGCCTGTAGTCCCAGCTTCTCGGGAGGCTGAGGCAGGAGAATGGCGTGAACCCGGGAGGCGGCGGGACTTGCAGTGAGTGGGGATTGTGCCACTGTACTCCAGCCTGGGCGACAGAGAGAGAGACTCCGTCTCAAAAAAAAAAACAAAAAGAAAAAAGAAAAAAAAAATATCTCAGGAGTCATTATTATTAAATGTATTAAAATGTATTCTATAAAGAAAACAATTGTATGCATGCAAAGGATCAGTTGTCTAATTTGTACACTTTAGCTATCATTTATATAGTACAGTTTGGCTTTCTAGTTGTAGGGAAAAGCAGAGGTAATTATGTTTGAGATACTTTATCAGGATTTTGTAATTAATTAGTGAAAAGGATACAAGCATATTTGGATCACATAGCATATATTTTCATCTTGTATTTAGAAGAGACTTCCTCCTTATAGTCTTATAGTGCTTTGTATTAACATTTCTTTCCTGCTGTAAAACTCTCAATGAATTGATACTACGTTTTCATTCCGTTCATACCTAGCCTAGCTTTCTTTAAAAGTATCTTATTTCTGAGAGCATCAGTA
This sequence comes from Piliocolobus tephrosceles, assembly GCF_002776525.5. NCBI lineage: Eukaryota > Metazoa > Chordata > Mammalia > Primates > Cercopithecidae > Piliocolobus > Piliocolobus tephrosceles. Next base: position 46,595,050 of record NC_045439.1, on the reverse strand, counting down.
TGTCATTAATGTTACTCTCTTTGCCTAGTAACTTTCTCTGGAAACATCAGAAGATACATGCAGAATAGGTATGCGTAGATAAAATGTTTCATTAACCCGAAGTATTGGGATTACACATGTGAGCCACCACTTTTATCATGAAAGGGCGTTACATTTTATCAAAGCCTTTTTCTGTGTGTATTGATAAGATTAATGATTTTAATTCTTTATTTTGTTAATGTATATTAATTGATTTTGTATGTCAAACCGTCTTTCCATCCCAAGGATAACTCCCTCTTGGTTATGTTGTATGATCCTTTTAATGTGCAGTTGGATTCAGTTTATAAGTATTTTGCTGAGGATTTTTGCATTTTTGTTCATCAGGGATATTGGCTCGCAGTTTTCTTTCCTTGTGGTGTCTTTGTCTGGTTTTAGCATCAGGGTAATAATGCTGGCTTCATAAAACGAGTTTGGAAGTGTCCCTCTCTTCTATTTTTTAGAAAAGTTTGAGAAGGATTGATATTAATTCTTCTTTAAATGTTTGGCATTATTCACCACTGCAGCCTTTTCTCTGTTAGGAGGCGTGATTACTGATTCAGTATCCATACTAGTTCTAGGTCTTTTCAGAGTTCCTATTTCTTCATAATTTGGTCTTAGTAGGTTGTATGTTTCTAGGAATTTGTCCATTTCTTCTAGATTAACTGAACTGTATAATTGTTGGTGTGTAATTGTTCATAGTAGTCTCATGATCCTTTTATTTCTGTGGCATCAGTTGTAATGTCTCCTCTTTCATTTCTGATTTTGAGTCTCTCTTTCATAGTCTTGCAAAGAGTTTGTCAATTTTGTCTTTTCAAAAAAACTTAATTTTGTTGATTTTTTTCTGTTCTTTTTCTATTTTCTATTTTATTTATTTTTGCTCTAATCTTTGTTATTTATTTTAATACTTTGTTCTGCCAATTTTGAGCTCAGCTTGTTACTAAATTTCTAGCTCCTTGAGATGTAAAGCCAGGTTGTTATTTGAAATCTTTCTTCTCTTTTAAAGTAGGTGTTTATCACAAGAAACTTCCTTCTTAGTACTGCTTTTTCTGTATCCCTTAAGTTTTGGTATGCTATGTTTTTGTTTGTGTTTGACCTGAGGTATTTTCTAATTTCCTTTTTGATTTCTTTGACCCAATGATTATTTGAGTTTATTGTTTAATTTTCACATATGTGCATATTTGTGAGTTTTCCAGCTTTCCTTCTGCTATTGATTCCTGGTTTTATTCCATTGTGGTCAGGAAAGATAGCTGGTATGATTTCAGTCTTCTTAAATTTGTTAAGACTTGTTTTGTGACCTAACTTGTGACCTATCCTGTAGAAAGTTCTGTATGTGCTTGGGAAGAGTGTGTATTCCGCTGCTGTTGAGTGGAATAACAACTAACAGACATAGACAGAACTATAAAGTTGTTTTAAGACTTCTGTTTCCTTATTGATCTTCTTTCTGAAAGTTCCATCCATTATTGAATGTGAGTTAAGTCTCCTACTGTTACTATATTGCTATTTCTCCCTTTAGTTGTCAGTTTGCTTTATATATTTAGTTGTTTATAATTGTTATATCTTTCTATATGTTGACCTTTTTATCATCATATAATGTTCTTTGTCTCTTTTGACAGTTTTTTAATGAAAGTCTATTTCGTCTCTTATTATGTTTTTCGTTTCAGTGAATGGTGCCAGCATTCATCTAGGTGTTCAATCCATATTTGGTCAGTCTTTATATTCTGTTGATGATCACTCTTTATCATGTTTTAAGCCTCATCCCAACTCTAATTAGATTATTACTGTATTTAGGGCTCTTATTTCTATTCTTTCTTTCTTTTTTTTTTTTTTTTTGAGATGGAATCTCACCCTGTTGCCCAGGCTGGAGTGCAATGGCATGAACTTGGCTCACTGCAACCTTCATCTCCTGGGTTCAAACGATTCTCCTGCCTCAGCCTCCCAAGTAGCTGGGATTACAGGCATGTGCCACCATGCCTGGCTAATTTTTTGTATCTTTAGTAGAGACAGGGTTTCACCATGTTGGCCAGGCTGATCTCGAACTCCTGACCTTGTGATCCACCTGCCTGGGCCTCCCAAAGTGCTGGGATTACAGGCACGAGCCACTGCATAGGGCTCTTATTTCTTATCTGGATTATTTGAATATACTTCTAACTATTCCTCCTATTGTCAGTCTTGAATCCAATTGATCTTTATGTATACCTTTCTGTTTCTAGTCATCTTTTTAAACTCATCCCTCAAATTCCCTTAATATGTTTCCAGTGGCCTTAGTATAGCAAAATCTACTAGCATGGTATAACAGAATAGTTATTCTGTTTAATAGTAACATGTCTACGTGAAATAAAGTAAATTCTATTTCCCTCAATATGGAATTGCTACATTATTAAATAATAAGTGACTAGTGTGTTTTATGCTTCCAATAAAGAAAGTATTAGAGTGTGGTATATGATTGCTCTTGACTCCCAAATTTATTCCATGCCATATATAAATTTTTGTTTTAGACTCGAGAACAGGAAGAACTGGAAGAAGCTTTAGAAGTGGAACGACAGGAAAATGAACAAAGAAGATTATTTATACAAAAAGAAGAACAACTGCAGCAGATTCTAAAAAGGAAGAATAAGCAGGCTTTTTTAGATGAGCTGGTATGTATTAATGCTAATTGTGATTGTAAAAAACATTCTTCAGGATTTACCTTTCCTAGTAGGCTGAATGATGGCATTTAAAGGGCATTTCCAGTGTTTGTAATCTGGTTCACCTTTAGTTTTGTTGGTTATGTAGTGATATCAGTGTATTTATTGCTGAATAAGAGGTTGCCCCCCACCCACACTGAACAATATATTTTTATGTTCACAATTCCGAGGGCTAGGAATTTAAGTGGTTCTTTTGGGCTTCTCTGCTTCCTTAATGTATTCTCAGGACACCTCTCCATGTGGTTTTGATAGCGACAGGAGGCAGCCAAATGCCTAGGCAGATAGGGATGGGTACCCGGAGAAACCCCACCTCCATGTCGAAGACAGTTTAAAATCTGAAAGCTAAGCTACAAGTTAAATCCTTGGACCAGATTGAGAACTTGTCCTCCTCTTTGGTGTGCTTTCCTCTGATTGATCCCCACTCTTCACCTATTTTATATATGCCTACCCTTTCCTAATTGGTTTTCTACACTGTCATGCACACCTTTGGGTAGTGTCTTCACTTCAGCCTTTTTGCATACTCATAAGCTAATTCAGCACATACTCCTCATCCTGTGCCTATAAAGACCCCAGACTCAGTAACTAGAGGAAGAGACAACCTGACTTTGGGGAAGACGACCTACCCTTCCTCTGCCCTCTCCAGCTCCCCTCTCTGCTAAGAGCTGTTTTCGTCACTTAATAAAATTATTGCCTTCACCATCTTTAACCATCCCTGTGACCTCATTCTTCTTGGATGCCAGACAAGAGCTTGGGACCCACTGAGTGTCAGTACCCAGAAAGGCAGCCACACTGGCACTTTGTCTTTGCTGGTGGAGAGCAGCTGCCCCAGGTGACAAGGCCAGAAGCCAACTGAGCTGCTAACACATTGCCATCTGAGGGCGGAACTAAAGGAGCACTATAACACCTCCCCTGGGGCTTTTGGGTTGTGGGCACCCTCACCTGGGCACTGCCACGTTCCCCTTGAGGCAACATGCCTGGTCTGGCTGTGGGCCCCACATGGAGTTTGCTTCTGTGTCTGTGCCTGGAGCAGATGGCTGGGTCCTGCACTTGCTTGCTTGTGCCTGGTCTGACTGTGGGCCCCACGCAAAATTTGTTCCTGTGTTGGTGCTTGGAGCAGCCAGCTAGATCTGCACTGACTCACCCACGTGCTCCCTCCTACATGGGGTTGGGTGCAGTGGGTCTAGTAGAGGGGAGTCCTTACCGTGAATCTAGTGAAGGGGCTGACTACATCAGAAATTGCATCAATTTCTGTAACATTTTGATTGTACTTCTCACATGTTGGCTCAGGGTTACAAGAGAGAATATTTCAAGAATAAGGAAGTAGAAGATGCTAACATTTTAGTGCTTGGGCTAGGAAACTGATGCAGCATTGATTCCACCATATTAGCAAAAGAGCCCACTCAGTTTCAAAGGGAATGGATATAGATCTCACCTCCTAATGGGAGTGTGATGGCCATCTTTAGTCCACACAGTATGTACTAGGGAAAACTATGTTGTTCTAGAATTTGGCAAAATATAAATTCATTTAGGATACTCAGTCACTATCCCAATATCAGTTTAGTGATAAGAATTATGAAAATGACTTTCATTTTCATATTGTAATTTGTCTTAACCTTATGCCTATTTATTTATATCTTGCCAACTATGAAGGATTTAAAGTGATTTCCTAGATATTGTTTGTGGACATGCCACTACTTACTTTGTGTAACTCAAAGAACGATGTTAAAATGAGGTTCTAGTATATTTTACTTATATATTTTTCTTTTTCTTTTTTTTTTTTTGAGACGGAGTCTTGCTCTGTCTCCCAGGCTGGAGTGCAGTGGCGCAATCTCGGCTCACTGCAAGCTCCGCCTCCCGGGTTCCCGCCATTCACCTGCCTCAGTCTCCCGAGAAGCTGGGACAACAGGTGCCCGCCACCACGCCCGGCTAATTTTTTTTTTTTTTGTATTTTTAGTAGAGTCAGAGTTTCACCGTGTTTGCCAGGATAGTCTCAATCTCCTGACCTCGTGATCCGCCTGCCTCAGCCTCCCAAAGTGCTGGGATTACAGGCGTGAGCCATTACTTAAATATTTTTAAAAAGCTTTTTATTTAATATCCATTTTATTTTCAGATGAGAGAGTGACATTGTAACTGAGATGAGCCAATATATTCTTAATTGATTGTTTATATGGCTTTAAGCTAACTGACTAAAATACATTGTTTCTGAAGCACTTTTCTTCTGATTAATGCTATTTTTCTAATAATGAGTTCGTTTTGGCTCCATGCTGAAGTTTATATTGACTCTGTTTACTTTGTGACAGTATATTTTATATTTTTGCATGAAAAAATAGTGTATTTTCACTTGAAAGAAATAGCAGTGTTTTTGCAAATTTTTGTTTTCCAGAAATTAGCTTCCTAGGTTAGTCAACCTTGTTAGATAATGACAGTAATAATAACTAAGGTTTATGAAGTGTTTGATGGATTTGTTACTATATTACTTGATATTTATAACCCTGTATGATATTGATGACTTCACAAACTAGAAAATCTTCCTCTCCAGGAAAGTCTTTTTGCATTCTTCTCTTTCCCTTTATGTTCATATAATTTATTTCCCTGAGGCTTTTGTGTTTGTGTGTGTGTGTGTGTGTGTGCAGTGTTAATATACTTTCTTGTCTAGTTGATAATGCTATTATCCTATAATTGGGGAAAATATGTATATGTGTGTTTTTCTACTGTGCTTTTGCCAAAAAAGCATATAAGTCAGTTAACCAACAGTAAAAAAAAAAAAGAAAGCGAGATTACTTAAATTGTGAGGAGGTGTGAAACTATAGGAAAAATAAGGGTAAGGACATTAATGAGGCTTAGATAGAAAATGCTGTCATAAAACTCCATTTTCTATGAGTGGAATGTGAATTTGACTCTAAAAATGAGGACAGCAGAATATTAAATAGAGTAATGATGCTTTCTGTAGCAACTTTCATTAGTTCTTTCTTGAAGCTATTAAGTGGCAGGTATGGCTTTAACAGTGAAATGACATGTTGTGTTTTATATTTTTGTAGCTGTTTGGTGAGAAATTGAAAACTTTAAAAAATGAATTAGTAAATTGATGTTACTAATTATTAGTATATAATTACTAATTATAATTGTTTTATTGAAAGATTCTTCCCCTTATCATTTTATACAAAGAGTTACAGGCTCTTTTTTGAGTAATGCTTCTCTTCTATATAATTAATTGAATTAATCTCAAATATAGAACTTTGATAGAAAATATACTTTTAACATTTTATGTTCCATCTAATAAAAAAGGTTTTTAGATTTTATTTTGAGGTTAGCCAGCTTTGCATAACAATTATTCTTGCATATTCTTTTTCCTTTTTTTTTTTTTTTTGAGACGGAGTCTTGCTCTGTGCCCTAGCTGGAGGGCAGTGGTATGATCTTGGCTCGCTGCAACCTCCACCTCCTGGGTTCAAGCAATTCTCTGCTTTAGCCTCCTGAGTTGCTGGGATTGCAGGTGCCTGCCACCATGCCCAGCTAACTTTTTTGTATTTTTGGCAGAGACAGGGTTTCACCATCTTGGCCAGGCTGGTCATGAACTACTGACCTTGTGATGCACCTGCCTTGGCCTCCCAAAGTGCTGGGATTACTGGCATGAGCCACCGCGCCCAGACGCATATTCTTTTAGTCTTTAAAGTACTGTTTTGCTGCCTCACTGAGCTGCTATTGGCATGAAACTCTCCTTTGATTCAGTGAGGCATGAAGCAAGATGTGAAACTACCATTGTTGTACATTGTGTGTAATCTGGAGTTAATATTGATTTTTGTGAGTTCTTTCTCCCACTTCCTGTTTTCCTCACCTGCAAGTCATTACTGCACATACTTTCCTCACTGTTTAGATCATATAACATGGTGGTTAAATAATTCTTAGTAATTTACTGTATTCATTAGTGCAATTAATTACAACAGATTGGTTTAGAATACCACTGCAGTTTGAATTTCTGGTTTTCATTTTTAAACTTATTTTTAAAGATTTTGTTACGTTTATTTTTCAGTCTTTATAAAATTTTTGTTGTAAATGTTAAAATACTTTAAATTTTTATGACTAATGAATTCATTAAATTTATTTTTATCCTCTTGAATCCTTATTAACTAAGTAAAATAATGTATTTCTTTTTCTGTATATGTTCATGTGTGAGATTTTGTTTAAAAAACAATAGCATTTGTAAATATGTCTAGAAGCTTAATTCTTAAAATTAATCTCTGGACCTAATTTACACAAGTACTACTTATTAGAATTGTTTTCCTCCTGTTTTTGGTTCTGGTCTTTGTGCCAAAAGTCACTTTTTAACCTTTTAAAAAGTATTCGCATTATATTATACTGTATGTGACGGGATTTTAATGTTATGGTCTTAATGTTTATGGCTTAGCATTTGCAGTAATGTTGGCTAAAAGGTCCATTTATTTAATCCTAACTGTAAATTCAATTTTAAAAAACAGTTTGGAAAAAGATTTTTAAACAGATCCTGACTTATTAAATCTTTTTATATTCCTGTTTGAAAATTCGCTTCAGTTTATGTCTTAAATTTTGTATGGGCTAATATTGTTGTCAGACGCAGTAGGTGATTTTTATTAGAAATATTGTTTGCCAGATGGCTTGCTGAAAGTCAGTTAAAATAATCTTTTAAAAATGGTCATTATAAAGCTTTTAATGAGTATTACAGGCAGTTCTTATTAAAATTTCTTTAAATATTAAACAGTATGCCTTCAGGCAATTAATATAGGTGAGGGAACCTTTTAAGGTAAAATGTGATGCAAAGAATGAAATAACTTGAAAGGCTAAATCTGCATGTTAGGTATTCCCCAGAGCATGCATGTTTCACATAGTTTATTTTACTCCATTAATATTTTTTGTTGTTGGAACTCCTACTTAATTCTAGTTTAACACTTAGTAATGCTTCCAGGCTTCAAAATTTGAGTGCTAAAATAGAATAAAGTAGGTTGGAACTAAATTCTTTGCTTCAGTATCAAAACTGTTTTAGATCCTTAGAATGTTTGTTTTTATTAGATTTCAGCTGTTTACCAAGACACTTTAACATTCAATTCCTTTTATGTGAATGTGAAACCAGGATTAAAACAAGCCAAAGTCTTGACTAGCAACTTTTTTTTTGAAGTTAATACATTGCTTTTATGTAAGAATTTTTGCTTTTTAAAGGAAATACCAGTTAAGGAAGAGCACTTGAATTAATTTCGAGTATAAATTGAAAAGCAATACTTTTAACTTTTTAGCTAAGGAAATTTTTCTTTTGTTAGTTTCTACATGTGAAAAGATAGAATAGCTTTTAAAAGATTTTTTTTTGGCCACAGCCCATTAAAAATGTTCTTTAATTTTATATTTTATTATAAAATTCTTAATGTAAATCTAGAATAGCTGCAAGGAATCTTAGCAATACAGTTACTCATGCATTACTAATACTTTGTGTAGAATATAAAAGGTATTCTAGTATATTCTCCTCAGACTATATTTCATCACTTTTCCTTCATTATTGTTAAAGCCAGGTCTTAATGATTTTGCCCCTTAATAAGGTTATATCTTATAAATAAATAAAATTTGTATTCTTCCATTTACTATTAAAAGTTTTAATCTTTGTAACACTGCTCTTGCAAAACACTTCTATCATAAAATCTTGGTGTGCAACTTTATTCTAAGACAATTCTATTGAATTCAGTTGCTTGAGTTATTTCTATACTGTAACCTTAAACCAATTCCTTTAAGTATATTAATTAACCACATTTGTGCCTAAAAAATTGTTAAGCTGCTAGATTTGGAAAGAAAATTAAAATCTGTATGTTTACTTTATGCTGTGAAATGTTAATAATAGTTTCTTCAGGATCAAATTCTGTGTAGTCACTATTTTAACATCTATAGCCTCTTTGAACAATATGCTTTAGCACATAATCCTGGTATAGGAGATAAAAATGTGTTTGTACCTTCATCTTTGTTTATAGATACAGAAAATTCTCAGTCTCTTTCTGTGTGTGTGTGTTTGTATGTGTGTGTAGGAAAGACAGAGAGAGAGATCTTTTCCTCCTGGTACCTCCTTCTGCATATGTTTTTGGGTTCTTATTTAACTGAAAACTCAGAAAGGAAAATGTCTGGATATCATTTAGTTTAGACCTTAGTTCCACAGCACTTTAAAGTTGTAAGAGGACTTCTTGTTAAACAGAATAAGTAACAGTCTATGTATAAAAATAAGTAATTTGCTTATGGTATTAAAATGTGTCAGTGTGCTTAGAATTAATATGAGATATTAAAATGTTTAACTGTCATTTTGTTACTTAAGTTAAAAAACATACACTTAAATTTTAAAATTAAGTTAGAAAAGGAGAAAATAAATATGCTTTTGGTTGTACTTACAATAGTTTCATTGTGCAAAATAGAACAAGGATCATTTCCAAACGGTCTCAGGTGAAATCTAATGGGAAACAATTTCAAACTGGTCTAAATTTGCTGGTAAAAAGAATGCGTCTTAGATAAACATCTGATCTAAGTTATAGTACTTTGTACTACGCTTTCTGTGATTAGCTTATTTTTTTCGTTTTAATAAATGTGGTTGGTTTGCTAGTTGAAATAGGAACTTTTAATGTGGATTTTATAAAAATACTTGTTTGCAGGTTATTTTGATTTACGAGTCTACAACAGCCTTTTCTTATTATGGAATGTTAATATTTTTTGTAAAGTGTCCTCGGTAATGTGAATATTTAGTTTGACATGAAATGCTTATGGAAAGGACATAATTTAAAATAAAAGTCTTGTTGTTTTTAGTTTTCCCTTTTTACATTTCTTATTGAACTTGAACTATTCTTACAGGAGAGTTCTGATCTCCCTGTTGCTCTGCTTTTGGCTCAGCATAAAGATAGATCTACCCAATTAGAAATGCAACTTGAGAAACCAAAACCTGTAAAACCAGTGACGTTTTCCACAGGCATCAAAATGGTAAGCCTTATTTTAATTGCTTGTTTGAAAGAAATTTTTTCAAGGATTATGCTTTATAATTTTACAGCATTTCTATAGTAAACCGAAATGTTCAGATGTTTAAGAACAGTGTCTGATCTAGTTTTAGATGTCTGGAAATATGGATGGGCGCAGTATGAGGAAAGTGAAACAAATAATTTTCAAAGTATACAACACAAGTTTTTTGTATGTGAATTGGGTTTGTATGACTTTCTTACTCTACTTGCATTTTTAAGCTTGTAGCGTAGAAAAACATTTATAAATATTGTTTGGAGAGTAGTTACCATCTGCAGATATGAAATGGGGAAGCAAACGTATCAAGTAATGTTTTCTTCTAAACAGTTTTCTTCACATATATATTTTTAAAAAATCTGAAAGCCATTTTTTAGTTTCTAGACTGATGAATAGATTAATTTGGGTTTAAAAAAATTTATTTTATATTGTATTGTTATATTTTGTTTATTTTAGCATTCAAGGGAAAGATTTTATAAGCCAATGATGTTTTTGTATACTTTGACAGGTTTTTTGTTTGTTTGTTTAGAAAATATATACTTTGGCATATTAATTTTAACATGTGTTTAACATTTAGATGTTTGAGATGTAGCCACTCTAAATATGTAACATTCAAATTCATAATTATCTTTTAAAATAGTCTCAGTAGAGTAGTATAAAATATATGGTTAGAAAAGATAAATGCTTGAGTTGATGGATGTCTCAATTGCTCTTTTTATTATTGCATATATGTACACAGGTATTAAAATAAAAGTATCACAAAATATGTACAGCTACTCTACATGAATTAAAAACTGGTTTTAAAAAAGTTGTGGCAGCACTACAAAGTCATGGTTATGGATTTGGACTTTGAATCCAAACAGACCTGAGTTCAACTCTCAACAACCCATTTAGCCAGCTGCTTGACATGAGCAGATTACTTTGCCTTTCTAATAAGCCTTTTTTTCCCATCTATAAAATGGTGATGATAATACCGATCTCATAAATTTGTTGGGAAATAATGTGAACAAAGTGCACAGTATAGTACTTGGCTTATAGTAAGTACGCTCTCAATAATTGAGGCTAGTTTTTATTGATAATAACGAGTTGATAACACAGATGGCTATACTAATTTATTCCTTAAATCTTTACATATTTTTTAATACATAAAATTCATTTTTATACATAGTTTTAAAATTCAAGATGATGGAGGTTGCAGAATTTTTGTTTGGCTTTTATCATTGTATGCCTGCATTTCAAAGTCAGTGTTAATGACATGCAATATTGAAGTGGTGGGAGTTTACTGGTTTTACTGAGTTTACTGAGTAAACTCAGTTATTTTCAGGAATGAAGTCCTGTATTCAGATGACACAATGTAGCTACAAACTTCAGGAATGTATCCCCTATTGTAAATTGAGCATGATGAGTATGCAAGAATGAATGCCTCAAAACATTACCAAAGTATATTTTAAATTAGAGATAATACTCTAATTTTAAGAGGCAAAGGACTGTTTCTTTCTGTTGACCCCAATGGATAAAGTCATATTTACTCTAATTTCATTGTTGCTTCCACTTTAGCAAATGTGTAGCAGCTGCTCCTGTTTTCTAGTTCTCTTCCTTTTATAGTATATGTAATATAATATTAAAATAAGATCTGGCTTACAGTCTAAGTAGAATATACAGGAACTCATCTTAAGTCTTTTGCAACTTTTTTTTTTCCAGTTGCTAACTATAGAACTTGAAAATCTAGATACTTTGGTACTAAGTTGGCTCTACTTTTAAAATTTATCTTGAATTTACCCACTTCTCTCCCCCTCTATCATCCTGGAATAGTTGCCATCATTTCTTTACTGTACTATTGCAGTAACATTCCACCTGGTCTCTCTGTTCATCTGCGTACCCTATAATCTAGTGTATAAGCCTTTGGGTGGTTTCCTAATAAATGAATGATGGTAAATAAACAATATTAAAAAAATCAGCTCATCACTTCCTTGCTTACTGTCTTCCTATGTCTTCCCAGTACACTTAGAATAAAATTCAGAACACTATCTACTTTCTCACCTCTGAGAAAGGGACATTTGTACTAAGAAGTCAATGGTAAAACAGAGTTAGCCATGCAAAAATACAGGTAGAGAAAAGAGCAGTAAAGAAGGCCTAAGGTAAGAAACAGCATTTTCTAGTTAGAGACAAAAGATGCTGTTAAGAGAATACTTTCCCTACTCTGCCTTGCTCCTTATGCTCAATTCACACTGACCTTTTGACTATTCTATCTAAAGTATCTTTCTCCTGCTCCCGTCCACATTGTGTTATGCTTTTTAAAATTTTAATATAGAGACAGGGTCTCATTATGTTGCCCAGGCTGGTCTCACACTCCTGAGCTCAAGTGATCCTCCTGCCTTGGCCTCCAAAAGTGTTAGGATTACAGACGTGAGCTACCATGCCTGGCCTATGTTATGGTTTTTAACCCTTTATAACATATATCACTATCAGAAAGTGTCTTATGGGTACACTGTTTAATGTTTATCTTTACCACTAGAATATAAATTCTGTGTACCTAGAACGAGGTTTGTCTCTAGTACCTATTTAATGAATGTTCACTGTGGACCTTCATTAAATATTTTTGAATGAATGACTGTATCTTACATATTAGGCTCACATTTAATAGAATGAAGATCCTGAAGTACTTTCAAGTTTCTGTGACTTTATGGTGTTTACTCTGTTTGGAATATACTTAACTGCTTATGAAAACTTTACTTATAATTTATGACATCAATCAAGTGTGATTTTCGTGAACTGTCTTTTGTGTGGAATTTAATTACATATTCTGATGCTTCCCCTAACATTTTATATGTACTTTTATTATATATTGTAGCTCCTGCCTTTTATTGCAATTGGCTATTTTCCATGCCGGTCTCATTTTAGATGAGCTTCCTTAAGGACATAATGTGTTCTGTGACCTAACTTTATGTGTTCTTGTGGGGACTAAATATTGTACTGTGTAATTATTCAAAAAATTTTTTTGAATAAATTATTCCCATTTTTCTTAACTTCAGAGCATTTTGCTTTGCCATCGGGAGATTCACATTTGGGTAAAGAAGAATTTAATACACTGTACAGCCAAAGTAAAAAAAAAATTTTTTTATAGATATATCTAAATTTCCATCACTCTATCACATTTTTACATTCCATTACCAATGAGAATTACAGATTATGTATTCCTCCTCTTCTGTATTCTTATCTTTTAATTTTTACCTATAGTACATTTAGAAATTTATATAACCTGGGTAGACCTCTTAGGTAGTCAAGTGCTTTTCTTTGGCCTAAAGAGAGACAACATCAGATCTACATCCTTTTTTCAACTAGAGAGAATAGTTGCTGGTAGTCTTTCTGTGTTTCATAATGTTCTATTTATTTAAAAACGAAATGAATTGGAATGGCCAGATGTAAAAGTTTTTGGAGAGCACTGATTAATAAATCTGCTAACCTGAACATGATATGAACAAAATACTCTGCAATTTATTTCCTTGAGGAGATTAGGAAATATATCCATTGTGGCAAAGTTGCTTTAGCAGCATACTTTTAAAATTATTTATTTATTTTGAATTTATTTTTAGAGACAGGATCTTGTTCTGTCACTTCAAGCTGGAGTGCAGTGGTGAAATCCTAGCTCACTCTAGCCTACTTCTTGCCTCAAGCCATCTTCCTATTGCAGCCTTCCAAGTAACCGGGTTTATAGGCTCACACCACCACTCTGGGCTAATTTTTAAGAAAATTTTTCTTTTTTCTTTTTTTTGTAGAGGAGGCAGGGTCTAGTTATGTTGGCCAGGTTGGTCTTGAACTCCTGGTCTCAAGCGATCTTGGAATGCCTCAGCCTTCCAAAGTTCTAGGATTACAGGTGTGAGCCAGTGTGCTGAGGCAGGAGCATACTTTATTTTTCATTTTTTTTTTTTTGAGATGGAGTCTTGCTCTGTTGACCAGGCTAGAGTGCAGTGACACAATCTGGACTCGCTGCAATCTCTGCCCCCTGGGCTCAAGCGATTCTCCTACCTCATCCTCCCTAGTAGCTGGGACTACAGGTGGGTGCCACCACACCTGGCTATTTTTTGTAATTTTGGTATCAGTGGGGTTTCATCATGTTGCCCAGGCTGGTCTTGAACTCCTGAGCTCAAGCCACCTGCCTGCCTTGGCCTCCCAAAGTGCTGGGATTACACTGTGCCCGGCTGAGGAGCACACTTTTAATGATGAAAGAAGTTTCAATCTCAGCTCATCTTGGAGCAAATTTAGCAAACCTCCCTCTACTCTGCCTTTTAAAGTACTGGATGAACAGGTGGGTCTTACACCCTGGCTTTAAGGTCAGCAACCTTGAAGACTGACAAAGGGTTCAAATTCTAAAACTGAAAACTCACTACTTCGAGTACTCTCCCTTTAGCTATCACTGAATTCTGTGAGAGCTTGTTAGCAGCAGTGCTCTCTGTTTATCTGATTACTTTTGAGTGGGGATTGAGGAGGGGGAATGTGTTGCACAGATTTTCTTTTTGCCTGAAGAGGTATCTTACCCTGAGTTTGTTTTTAATAATGTTTAACGTTCTGCAGCAAGGCATATAGATGTGGAGAGGAAAAAAAATTTCTATCTTTATGTTGCCTTTATGTTCTTCTGAACATCTTTCTTTGAGTGGTATTTAAGACTTCTATTACCTTTAATTTTCTGTAATTCCAGCTACTTGGGAGGCTGAGGCAGGAGAATCGTTTGAACCAGGGCGGCAGAGGTTGCAGTGAGCTGACATTGTGCCACTACACTCCAGCCTGGGCAACAAAGTGAGACTCCGTCTCAAAAAAACAAAAACAAAAGGCTGGGGGCGGTGGCTCATGCCTCTAATCCCAGCACTTTGGGAGGACGAGGCAGGTGGATCACGAGGTCAGGAGTTGAAGACCAGCGTGGCCAAGATGGTGAAACCCCTTCTGTACTAAAAATACAAAAACTAGCTGGGCACGGTGGCAGGAACCTGTAATTCCAGCTACTTGGGAGGCTGAGGCAGAAGAATCGCTTGAACCAGGGTGGCAGAGGTTACAGTAAGCTGAGATCAAGCCATTGCACTCCAGCCTGGGCGACAGAGTGAGACTCCGTCTCAAAGAAAAAAAAGAAATCAATCACCATTCTTTTGAGATTGTGATAAATATAAAAATGCCAAGCTTTGATTTGTAAATATATGAATATTTTTCTTTCCTTTTATGTATCCATTTTTCTCCTCAACTGCCCATCCAGCTACTTTTTTTGAATTTTAAAATTGCCTACCTAGTTTGTCATATGTGTGCTAGCTGTTAGGTTATAAACATCTTGAGGGCAGAGGCTTCATATTTGAACATCGTTTTATATGATCATGGCTATGTAGGTAATTAAATAATATCAGATATTCATGATCAGTTTCAAACTTTCAAATGTTGGAAGTATTAACATATCTTAAAATAATGTAAAGAAAAATACTACTTAATAAGGAACTACCAAAGTGTAAAGTATAGAAGAAAGAAAATGGGCATAATGGGATTAAATTCCAGCTTTATTGTTATTAGATATGCTTCCATGGGTAAGATATTACTTTACTCTTCTGACTTTGTTTTCTCATTTGGGAAGTTGAGAAATGCTAACTTCATATGATTGTTCAGAATATTGAAATCTATACATGAAATGCTAAATCTGGTGCCCAATGTATGCTAGCCATGTGGTAAATAGTAATAATTGGCAACCATAATGTTACCATTAATGTTTGTTATTTTTTGTAGTTAGATATATAAATGAATTATTTTATAATGCCCTTGAACCAAATGCTGAATATTGTTATAAGTATTCTGTCACATACTTAAGTTATATTACTCTCAATGTGTGTTAAAGTATTGGATCACTTACCCCCACCCCACTGGATCAATTCCAGATGGATAATAGAAAAGTAAAACAATAAAAACATCCTTAAGAGAGTGGAAAAAAAACTAGCCACAAAGTGACAAAAGTTATTTACAACATATGTAACTAATAAAAGGCTTAGATCCAGAAGGTAAATAACTCATATATATGATCTAGAGTCTTGAACAGGCATTTCTAAAAATAGGATAACCAATCCTCAGCCTCATTAGTGACTGGTGAAAGAATATGCAGATTAAAATCACAACACGGCACTAAATACCCACTAGAATGGCTAAACTGGAAATAAAAATCACAGTTGGTTCGAGGGAAAGGTAAAATTTAGAATAGCATAGTATTTACGTGAATTTATTAGTGTCAATTGTTTATTGAATGTGGAGACTGACACAGAATACAGATGAAAGTCTAAATGTTTATGAAGTTAAGTATTTTTTATTCTTTTTAGAAAAACCAATCCTGAAATGAAGGATGAAAAGTAACATTAAGCACCTATATCCCAGGGTTTGATTTTGTTGAATGCCTGCTATAAGCCAGCATGGTCTGGCTGCTGGATATGCAGGAATACAAACATTACTTGAGAATTTGTGACCTATGATACTTCTTTTT
The DNA here is from genome assembly GCF_002776525.5 of Piliocolobus tephrosceles. Lineage (NCBI taxonomy): Eukaryota > Metazoa > Chordata > Mammalia > Primates > Cercopithecidae > Piliocolobus > Piliocolobus tephrosceles. Next base: position 46,578,850 of record NC_045439.1, on the reverse strand, counting down.
TATAATAGGTGTTAATTTCTGTTTTTATATCTTCATAAAATAGATGGTATTCCTGTTTTTACAAATGTGAAAACTGAGTCTTTGAGAGGTTAGATCACATTTAAAAGATGACACTGAAACTCATTTTCTTTCTATTACATCTCATATTTAATTAATGAAAATATTAATAAACTTATACATTCTGATTCAGGTATCCTCTGAGAGCTAAGATTTGAGCTCTTGTTTCTAATAGTGGGCTGATTGTATGGGCTAGGTAATTTAAGGGACAGGAGTCAGCATAATAACTTTCTTTTCCTGATCTGTTCTACTTAAAGTCAAACATAAAATGAAGTCGGATGTGCTCAACTTGGAGAGGAACCAAGGAAAGATGTATAAATATGATTAAGGTTTCTGGAAATAGATCCTTTGAGATGTGACAGAAAATACTGAATTTATTTGTTTAATAATCTTGAGAAAGTTGAAGGGTTCAAAATGGGCATAAAATAATGACTAAGAAATGAGGATTTAATTATTGCATATTCACATAGGTAGAGTTTGGTCAGTCAGTGAACACATTTTGAATAGGAATATTATGAAGGTTGTGCCGGATTTATTATTTGAAGTATATTTTATGAGGAACGTCAGGCATAGAGTCTTAGGGAAATTATGTAATTTGTGACTTCAGTATTTAAGAAAGTTCTACTTACCACCATTTTATGCATGAATAAGATAAATTTCTTCTTTTTTTTTTTTTGAGACGGAGTCTCGCTCTGTCACCCAGGCTGGAGTGCAGTGGCGCGATCTTGGCTCACTGCAACCTCCGCCTCCTGGGTTCAAATGATTCTTCTGCCTCAGCCTCCTGGTTAGCTGGAACTACAGGTGCGTGCCACTATGCCCAGCTAATCTTTTTGTATTTTCAGTAGAGATGGGGTTTCACCATACTGGCCAGCCTGGTTTTGAATTCCTGACCTCGTGATCCGCCTGCCTTGGCCTCCGAAAGTGCTGGGATTATAGGCATGAGCCACAGCACCCGGTCAGAAACTTCATTTTATATATAATTGTGCCCTCTGTGTGGTGATGGCTTTTGAACTCTTAAAGTAAGAGCTACAACTTTGTTTCTTGGTCAGGTGTTAGTTATTTTGATCTATTTGGTTCAAATCCTATGGATATAATTATGCAGCCTTCTGTTTCTTTATCATTTTACAAATAATTCTAATTATTTTTACATAGCTTATGGTTATGGTTACTATTCTTCATTACATCATTCTTAGTTGAACCAGTGAACAGACCTCAAAGTTTTGTTTTTTCCCCCTGATTCATTACTAGATAATTTGTGTCAATAAATATCCATGCGAGTAAATCTTAGTCTTTTGGAAACAAGTGAAGGCACATAAATTAGGAATGAGATTCTACGGCTCTGGTGCTTCTTCATTCTATTTTGTTTGTATGCAAACTGGAAATAAACTGAGTCACAAAGATAACCTATGGATGTCAAAAGATAATGTAAGAATTGTTTTTAAGTACTTTTGATAGCCTGTGGTTGGTTTGGGGAGTAGTATGGAGAAACATACCATGCATTAACAAAGGGGAAAACTTTTTAAGTATTTTAACCCTGATGTTTGAAGAGTTTAAAAAAATACTATCTATGGGTGAGCCAGAAGGGAGCAGAGTACTCATCTGTGATATAAATCGCCTTTTCTGAGTGCAACAAATAGGATTTAGCTGTTCGCTTTCAAGCATTGCATATTCCTCTGAACTCATTGGAAGATCTAACCTTGATAAAATATGTGAGTTATAGAAAATTAATATCCATTCGTATCTGAAAAAGAAAATAAAAATTACATTGAGCAGTCAGTTATGTCCTATAAAACCATAAGTTTGTGCCAAACAGCTTAGGTACTTTACCATTTTGCCAAAAAACAGAAAACCAAACTTGACCAAGTGTTATTAATTTGTTCTATCTTTAATATATAATTTGCACTTATGTGGTAAATCAAAATATAACAACTAAAGAAGTCACGTGCCCTTTCTCAAGTCTTGTGATATACACGTAGTATTAATTTGAATCTATAAATGTATTTTGAAATGTAAATCAAATTAATAATCTTATCAGATCTTTTGGCATATAATTAACTAGGTGAGTATTAGGTGATTATTTTCTCTTAGCTTTTAAATGTCTCCAGTTATGTTATTTCACTGAAGTTACAGTATATTCTAATTTTCACATGGATATCCCTGAAGAGTTACATGTAAGTAAATAGAAATTTGGTTAATTCCATTCTATTTTAAAGAAAATGGAGGTTCTTAAAATTTAAGATAATCCTTGGTGAGTACTTTAATGTGACCTAAAAAAAATTTTATTTTTTTTTGAGACGGAGTCTTGCTCTGTCGCCCAGGCTGGAGTGCAGTGGCTGGATCTCAGCTCACTGCAAGCTCCGCCTCCCGGGTTTATGCCATTCTCCTGCCTCAGCCTCCTGAGTAGCTGAGACTACAGGCGCCCGCCACCTCGCCCGGCTAGGTTTTTTTTTTGTATTTTTTAGTAGAGACAGGGTTTCACCATATTAGCCAGGATGGTCTCGATCTCCTGACCTCGTGATGCGCCCGTCTCGGCCTCCCAAAGTGCTGGGATTACAGGCTTCAGCCACCGTGCCCGGCCTCCTAAATAAAATTTTTTTGAAATGAATAGCTTCATGATTAAAATTGTAAATTTGAATTTTGTTATTTCAGAATTGTTTAAAACAGGTCGTCCTTATAATATTATTAGAGGTTTGAATTGTGGCTTCTCTACTATGTATACTAATTGTTTGGCCTTGGGCAAATCACTTTACCTCTTTAAGCCTTAATTACTCAACTCTTGAAAAAGAGATTATGCCTACATTATAGAGTTCCTGAGTATTTTGTGAAGTAATTTTATAAAACTCTCAGGATGCCTGGCTCATTGTAAAGATACTAAGTATAAATAGGTATAGATACAAATAAAAACTATAATAGACCAGTAAATTGTGATTGAAGGTGGGGTTTGTGACTTATAATTGTTAATTTTGTACCATGTATTTTTTACTAGTTATTTTATCTATAGACTTCTATATAGTAGCGAAAAAACAACGAATTTTCCCCTGCTACACATAGTCAGCACAGAACACTTGGTCTCCAAAATGTGTGTTTTTTTTTATGGTTGTTATTTTGTTTCTTTTCTTTTCTTTCCTGTACCACACCAAGCAGTTCTGCAGCAGACACCAACAGGATTTCCTACAGTTTAACCCAATTCTGACACTAACTGGAATTAGTGCAAACCCCACCGGGTAAGATCCCAGTACCACACGACTGCTCCCAACTTCAGACATCAGTCGAAAGCTCCAGGTGGTAACCTGTGCTGTTGACTAACTGGCTATAAATTGAAGTTTCCCGTGATCCCTTCCTGTGGTTCAGTTGTTTGCTAGAGTGGCTCACGGAACTCTGGGAAACACTTATGTCTATTGGTTTATTATAAAGAATGTTACAAAGGATACAGATGGACAGTTAGAAGGAAAAGATGCATAGGGCAAGGTATGTGGGAAGGTATGTTTATCTTCCATGCCCTTTCAGGGTGGGCTACCATCTTAGCACCTCTGTGTGTTCAGCAACCTGGAGGTTCATTGAATCCTGTCCTTTTGGATTTTTATGGAGGCTTCTTTCCTATAGCCAGGATTGATAAATCACTGGCCACTAGTGATCAATACAACCTCCTGCCCCTCACCTCTTCCCAGAGGTAATGGCAAAGTTGGTTCCCTTTGCAATAAGCCCCCATCCTGAGGCTATCCAGGACCGCCCCCCAGCCATCTCATTAGCATACAAAAAGACACCATTTTGGAGACTACAAAGGTTTTAGCAGATGAGTACCAGGAAATGAGATGAACACCATTTGTATTTCTTATCATAAATCACAATATTACAAGTTCCAAATGCCTTTATAACTCTTCCTTATATATTTCCATATTTCTAGGTAACAATTCAGTTGTTCTATGGATATATAAGTGAAAACACAAATATTTAGTGTCAATAGTTGGGAAAATTCACAAATAATGAATTATGTGCTATGAATTTTATGTAATATTCTTTCCTTTACTATGGTAAAGGAAAAATTGGTAATGGTCAAACTATTGGCTTCAGAATTTATGACAGTGGTTGAATTTATTCCAGAAAATTTGTCTCATGATCCGTCTAGACTTGAGCATGGGCAGAAATAATGAGTTTGGATTTTCAGTTATATCAGTTACTTTGTAATGAGGACAAGGTAAAAGCAGTATTCTATGAATGGTGGGAAGCTTTGACTCTTTTAGTCCCACTGAGGATAACATTACAGATGCTTACAAATGCAGAAATATTCTTAGCCTAGGATGTAGAAATAATGTTTTTCTGCTTAATTTATGAAACAAATATTTTCCTACAAAGTATTCTACATACTGTATAATGCATTGCTTAATGTAATGAGGCAGATTTTCAGCTTTATACATAATTATATTGGGTGCCAATCTGTTTATCAGTAGGGTTTTATCAAGTTCCTATAACATTTGCAAAACAATGTTTGCTGTTGGTGTTGCGGATATAGTAATTTTACAAGAATTAGAATTAGGAAAAAAGAGGGAAGATGTGTTTCAATCAGTCTCTGAACATTAACTCACTTAATCTTGAAAACTATCCTGTAGGGTTGATAGTGGTATTCTCATTTATGAGGAATGGAATATGGAAGACTTAAATTAAACCTAGAGAAAAGTAGAGTTTCAGAAAAATGGAAAGGACAAAGACATTTCACATTTAAAAATGAGTATGTGGGAGAATTGTTAGCAAAAGAATGGAAGGTGTGAATTTAGCCAAGTTTATTCCATAGTTTTCAGCCAGGAATTTTCTTTTGATGAACTTCCACACTAATTTCAAAATACACATTCATTCTTTGGTTCCTAGAAGATTATATGAAGTTCAGATACATAGATTCACTTTGGTGTGTTAGAGCTTTTTACTAGTTAGTAATCTGTTGAATAAGTTAAGGGACACTAAAATTTAGTATTTGTAAATGTTGAAATAAATTTTCTTTTTTTGGTGATTGCTTAGATTTCTTATAAGGCTCCATCTGCAAATGCTCATGACCAGATATTTCCTGCAATAATTGTTAATGTAATACTTTAATTTTTCAGCTAAGCAGACCTAGTTTTCCTTTGGAATTTTATCAATGCACCATCAGTATTGCCTTGAGTTAACTGTGGTTTTTGTGTTACTATTATGTAGGAAATAATACTAGGTTTTTCTTTGGTTGATCATTTTGTTATATAATTCCTATACAATTTTTATTGCTATTTTGGTCCTCACTTCTCCTCCTTCTCCATCTTCCTTCTTCCTTCTTCCTTCTTCTTCATCATCATCACACATTGTTTATGTATCAGAATACAATTTGCCACAACTTCAGGGGCTGTGGTTAAGTTTGAAAACCAAGGATTACATTCAGTTATTTTTGCATACTCTCTAACTTTCTGAAACATACTCAACTGATGGATGATATAATACATTCCCATTCTGACAGTGCCCTGCCTCCTGTTAACATTTTTCTACACTAGAAGCTCTTCCCATTTTTGCTGAGAGAGCATCTGGCATCTTCTACCAGCCTCCATTCCTAATGGTGGATAGAGTTAAGAATGTATTGCTGCTTTCTTTTGTTACTTATTGTTTTTTTCCAATACTTTTAATTTCTGGGTTGCATGTGCACGTGGAGGTTTGTTACATAGGTATACACGTGCCACGGTGGTTTGCTGCATCCATCAACTCTTCATCTACATTAGGTATTTCTTCTAATATATCACTCCCCTAGCTTCCCACCCCCTAGCAGGCTCTGGTGTGTGATGTTCCCTCCCTGTGTCCATGTGTTTTCATTGTTCAACTCCCACTTATGAGTGAAAACATGTGCTGTTTAGTTTTCTGTTCCTGTGTTGCCATTGCTTTTGGTGTTTTAGACATGAAGTCCTTGCCCATGCCTGTGTCCTGAATGGTATTACCTAGGTTTTCTTCTAGAGTTTTTATGGTTTTAGGTCTCACATTTAAGTCTCTAATCCATCTTGAATTAATTTTTGTATAAGGAATAAGGAAAAGATCCAGTTTCAGCTTTCTACTTATGGCTAGCCAATTTTCCCAGCACCATTTATTAAATAGGGAATCCTTTCCTCATTTCTTGTTTTTGTCAGGTTTGTCAAAGATCAGATGGCTGTTGATGTGTAGTATTATTTCTGAGGGCTCTATTCTGTTCCATTGGTCTATATCTCTGTTTTGGTACCAGTACCATGCTGTTTTGGTTACTGTAGCCTTGTAGTATAGTTTGAAGTCAGGTAGCGTGATGCCTCCAGCTATGTTCTTTTGGCTTAGGATTGTCTTGGCAATGTGGGGTCCTTTTTGGTTCCATATGAACTTTAAAGCAATTTTTTCCAATTATGTGAAGAAAGTCATTGGTAGCTTAATGAGGATGGCATTGAATCTATCAATTACCTTGGGCAGTATGGTCATTTTCAGAATATTGATTCTTCCTATCCATGAGCGTGGAATGTTCTTCCATTTGTTTGTGTCCTCTTTGATTTCACTGAGCAGTGGTTTGTAGTTCTCCTTGAAGAGGTCCTTCACATCCCTTGTAAGTTGGATCCCTAGGTATTTTGTTCTCTTTGAGGCTATTGTGAATGGGAGTTCATTCATAATTTGGCTCTCTGTTTGTCTGTTACTGATGTATAAGAATGCTTGTGATTTTTGCACATTAATTTTGTATCCTGAGACTTTGCTGAAGTTGCTTATTAGCTTAAGGAGTTTTTGGGCTGAGACGATGGGGTTTTCTAAATATACAGTCATGTCATCTGCAAACAGGGACAATTTGACGACGACTTTTCCTAACTGAATACCTTTTATTTCTTTCTCTTGCTTGATTGCCCTAGCCAGAACTTCCAACACTATGTTGAATAGGAGTGGTGAGAGAGGGCATCCCTGTCTTGTGCCAGTTTTCAAAGGGAATGCTTCCAGTTTTTGCCCATTCGATATGATATTTGCTGTGGGTTTGTCATAAATAGCTCTTATTATTTTGAGATACGTCCCATCAATACTGAATTTATTGAGAGTTTTTAGCATGAAGGGCTGTTGAATTTTGTCGAAGGCCTTTTCTGCATCTATTGAGATAATCATGTGGTTTTTGTCTTTGGTTCTGTTTGTATGCTGCATTACGTTTATTGATTTGCATATGTTGAATCAACCTTGCATCCCGGGGATGAAGCCCACTTGATCATGGTGGATAAGTTTTTTGATGTGCTGCTGAATCCGGTTTGCCAGTATTTTATTGAGGATTTTTGCATCGATGTTCATCAGGGATATTGGTCTAAATTCTCTTTTTTTGTTGTATCTCTGTCAGGCTTTGGTATCAGGATGATGTTGGCCTCATAAAATGAGTTAGGGAGGATTCCCTCTTTTTCTATTGATTGGAATAGTTTCAGAAGGAATGGTACCAACTCCTCCTTGTACCTCTGGTAGAATTCAGCTGTGAATCCATCTGGTCCTGGACTTTTTTGGATTGGTAGGCTATTAATTATTGCCTCAATTTCAGAGCCTGCTATTGGTCTATTCAGGGATTCAGCTTCTTCCTGGTTTAGTCTTGGAAGAGTGTAAGTGTCCAGGAAATTATCCATTTCTTCTAGGTTTTCTAGTTTATTTGCGTAGAGGTGTTTATAGTATTCTCTGATGGCAGTTTGTATTTCTGTAGGGTCGATGGTGATATCCCCTTTATCATTTTTTATTGCATCTATTTGATTCTTCTCTCTTTTCTTCTTTATTAGTCTTGCTAGCGGTCTATCAATTTTATTGATCTTTTCAAAAAACCAGCTGCTGGATTCATTGATTTTTTTGGAGGGTTTTTTGTGTCTCTGTCTCCTTCAGTTCTGCTCTGATCTTAGTTATTTCTTGCCTTCTACTAGCTTTTGAATGTGTTTACTCTTGCTTCTCCAGTTCTTTTAATTGTGATGTTAGGGTGTCAATTTTAGATCTTTACTGCTTTCTCTTGTGGGCATTTAGTGCTATAAATTTCCCTCTACACACTACTTTAAATGTGTCCCAGAGATTCTGGTATGTTGTATCTTTGTTCTCATTGATTTCAAAGAACATCTTTATTTCTGCCTTCATTTCGTTATGTACCCAGTAGTCATTCAGGAGCAGGTTATTCAGTTTCCATGTAGCTGAGCGGTTTTGATTGAGTTTCTTAGTCCTGAGTTCTAGTTTGATTGCATTGAGGTCTGAGAGACAGTTTGTTGTGATTTCTGTTCTTTTACATTTGCTGAAGAGTGCTTTACTTCCAATTATGTGGTCAATTTTGGAATAAGTGCGATGTGCTGAGAAGAATGTATATTCTGTTGATTTCGGGTGGAGAGTTCTGAAGATGTCTATTACGTCCGCTTGGTGCAGAGTTGAGTTCAATTCCTGGATATCCTTGTTAACTTTCTGTCTCGTTTTGATTTGCATATGTTGAACCAGCCTTGCATCCCAGGGATGAAACCGACTTGATCGTGGTGGATAAGCTTTTGGATGTGCTGGTGGATTCGGTTTGGCAGTATTTTATTGAGAATTTTTGCATCAATGTTCATCAGGGATATTGGCCTGAAATTTTCTTTTTTTGTTGGTCTCAGTCAGATTTTGGTAAGGATGATACTGGCCTCATAAAATGAGTTACGGAAGAGTGCCTCATTTTCTATTGTTTGGTATAGTTTCCGGAGGAGTGGTACCAGCTCCTGTTCGTACCTCTGGTAGAATTCAGCTGTGAATCTGTATGTTCCTGGGCTTTTTTTGTTTGGTAGGCTATGAACTACTGCCTCCATTTCAGAACTTGTTATTGGTCTATTCAGGGATTTGACTTCTTTCTGGTTTAGTCTTGGGAGGGTACATGTGTCCAGGAATTTACTCATTTCTTGTAGGCTTTCTAGTTTATCTGTGTAGAGGTGTTTATAGTGTTCTCTGATGGTGGTTTGTATTTCTGTGGGATTGGTGGTGATATTCCCTTCATCATATTTTATTGTGTCTATTTGATTCTTCTCTCTTGTTTATTAGTCTGGCTAATGGTCTATCTATTTTTGTTAATCTTGTCAAAAAACTAGCTCCTGTATTCATTAATTTTTTTGAAGGGATTTTCATGTCTCTATCTCCTTTAGTTCTGCTCTGATCTTAGTTATTTCCTGTCTTCTGCTAGCTTTTGAATTTCTTTGATCTTTCTTCTCTAAGTTTTTTAATTGTGATGTTAGTGTGTCAATTTTAGATCTTTCCCACTTTGTACTGTGGGCATTTAGTGTCATAAATTTCCCTTTTAACATTGCTTTGGCTGTGTCCCAGAGATTCTGGTACATTGTGTCTTTATTTTCATTGGTTCAAAGAACTTCTTTATTTCTTTATTAATTTCGTCATTTACCCAGTAGTCATTCAGGAGCACATTGTTCAATTTCCATGTAATTCCGCAGTTTTGAGTGAGTTTCTTAACCCTGAATTCTAATTTGATTGCATTGGCGTGTGAGAGACCGTTTGGTATGATTTTTGTTCTTTTCTATTTGCTGAGGAGCATTTAACTTCCAATTATGCGGTCAATTTTAGAATAAGTGCTATGTGGCACTGAGAAGAATGTATATTCTGTTGACTTGAGGTAGAGAGTTCTATAGATGTCTATTAGGTCCACTTTCTCTAAAGGTAGTTCAAGTCCTATATATCCTTCTTAATTTTTTTTTTGTTGATCAGTCTGATATTGATAGTGGGGTGTTAAAGTCTCCCACTATTGGGAGGGAGTTTGTGTGGGAGTCTGAGTCTCTTTGTGGGTCTCTAAGAACTTGGTTTATGAATCTGGGTGCTTCTATATTGGGTGCATATATATTTAGGATAGTTAGCTCTTCTTGTTGCATTGATCTCTTTACCATTATGTAGTGCTCTTCCTTTTCTTCTTCCTTCCTTCCTTCCTTCCTTCCTTCCTTCCTTCCTTCCTTCCTT
>NC_045439.1:46551848-46568850 GCF_002776525.5 Piliocolobus tephrosceles | reverse complement strand
CTTCCTTCCTTCCTTCCTTCCTTCCTTCCTTCCTTCCTTCCTTCCTTCCTTCCTCCCTCCCTCCCTCCCTCCCTCCCTCCCTCCCTCCCTTCCTTTTTTTGGTTCATTCGTTCGTTCATTCATTCCAAGTCAGTTCAATCATAGTCTAGTATTTCAAGTCCGGCTTTTTTTTGCTCTCTATTTCCTAGGTAAATATTCCTCCATCCCTTTATTGAGCCTATATGGATTTTTTGCATGTGAGATGGGTCTCCTGAAGACAGCACACCAATGGTTGTTCACTCTTTATCCAATTTTCCAGCCTGTGTCTTTTAATTGGGGCATTTAGCCTGTTTACATTTAAGATTAATATTGTTATGTGTGAATTTAATCCTGTCATCATGATGCTAGCTGGTTATTTTCCCTGTTATTTGATGCAGGTTCTTCATAGTGTCGATGGTCTTTACAATTTGGTATGTTTTTGCCCATACCAGTGTTTTCTTTCCATATTTAGTGCTTCCTTTAGGAGCTGTTGTAAGGCAGGCCTGGTGATGACAAAATCTCTCAGCATTTGCTTGTCTGTAAAGGATTTTATTTCATCTTTGCTTATGAAGCTTAGTTTGGCTGGATATGAAATTCTGGGTTGAAATTGCTTTTCTTCAAGAATGTTGCATATTGGTCCCCACTCTCTTCTGGCTTGTAGGGTTTCTGCAGAGAGATCTGCTATTAGTCTGATGGGCTTCAAGGGTAACCTGACTTTTCTCTCTGGCTGCCCTTAGCATTTTTCCTTCATTTCAACCATGATGAATCTGACGATTATGTGTTTTGGGGTTGCTCTTTTCGAGGAGAATCTTTGTAGTGTTCTCTGTATTTTCTGAATGTTGGCCTGTCTTGCTAGGTTGGAGGAGTTCTCCTGAATAATATTCTGAAGAGTGTTTTCCAACTTGGTTCCATTCTATCCGTCACTTTCAGGTACACCAGTCAAACGTAGGTTTGATCTTTTCACATAGTCCCATATTTCTTCGAGGCTTTGATCATCCTTTTCATTATTTTTTATCTAATTTTGTCTTCATGCTTTATTTCATCAAGTTGATCTTCAGTCTGTGATATTGTTTCTTCCGCTTGATCAATTTGGCTATTGATACTTTTGTATGCTTCACGAAATTCTTGCGCTGTGTTTTTCAGCTCCATCGGGTCATTTATGTTCTTCTCTGAACTGCTTAGCAATTCCTCTAACCTTTTTTCAAGGTTCTTAGCTTCTTTGCATTGGGTTAGAACATGCTCCTTTAACTCAGAGGAGTTTGTTATTACCCACCTTGTGAAGCCTACTTCTGTCAGTTCGTCAAACTCATTCTCCGTCCAGTTTGTTCCCTTGCTGGCGAGGAGTTGTGATCCTTTGGAGGAGAAGAGGCATTCTGTTTTTTGGAATTTTCAGCCTTTTTACACTGGTTTTTCCTCATCATCATGGATTTATCTACCTTTGGTCTTTGATGTTGGTGACCTTCAGATGGGATTTTTGTGTGGACATCCTTTTTGTTGATGTTGATGCTATTCCTTTCTGTTTGTTAGTTTTCCTTTTAACAGACAGGCCGCTCTGCTGCCGGTCTGCTGGAGTTTGTTGGAGTTCCACTCCAGGCCCTGTTTGCCTGGGTATCCCCAGCGGAGGCTGCAGAACAGCAAAGATTGCTGGCTCTTCCTTCCTTTGGAAGCTTCGTCCCAGAGGGGCACTGGCTAGATGCCAGACAGAGCTCTCCTGTATGAGGTGTTTTTCAACCCCTGTTGGGAGGTGTCTCCCAATCAGGAGGCACAGGGATCAGGGACCCACTTGAGGAGGCAGTCTGTCCCTTAGCAGAGCTTAAGTGCTGTGCTGGGAGATCTGCTGCTGTCTTTAGAGCTGGCAGGCAGGAATGTTTATGTCTTCTGAAGCTGCACCCATAGACTCCCCTTCCCCCAGATGCTCTGTCCCAGGGAGATGGGAGTTTTATCTAAAAGTCGCTTACTGGGGCTGCTGCCTTTCTTTCAGAGATGCCCTTCCCAGAGAGGAGGAATCTAGAGAGGCAGTCAGGCTGTAGCAGCTTTGTGGCGCTGCAGTGAGCTCCGCCCAGTCCAAACTTCCCTGACGCCTTGTTTACACTGTGAGGGGAAAATCACCTACTCAAGCCTAAAGAATGATGGATGCCCCTACCTTCACCAAGCTCAAGTGTCCCAGGTCAACTTCAGACTGTTATGCTGGCAGTGAGAATTTCAAGCCACTTATTCTTAGCTTGCTGGGCTCCGTGGGGGTGGGATCTGCTAAGCTAGACCACTTGGCTCCCTGGCTTCAGCCCCCTTTCCAGGGGAGTGAATGGTTCTGTCTTGCTGTCATTCCAGGCACCACTGGGGTATGAAAAAAGAAACTGCAGCTAGCTCAGTGTCTGCCCAAATGACCGCCCAGTTTTGTGCTTGAAACCCAGGGCCCTGGTGGCGTAGGCATCTGAGGGAATCTCCTGGTCTGTGGGTTGCAAAGACCGTTGGAAAAGCATAGTATCTTGACTGGAGTGTACTGTTCCTCATGGCGCAGTCCCTCATGGCTTCCTTTGGCTAGGGGAGGGAATTCCCTGACCCCATGTGCTTCCTGGGTGAGGTGATGCCCCATCCTGCTTTGGCTCGCCCTCCATGGGCTGCACCCACTGTCTAACCAGTCCCAACGAGATGAACCAGGTACCTCAGTTGGAAATGTAGAAATCACCCACCTTCTGCATTGATCATGCTGCAAGCTGCAGACCGGAGCTGTTCCTATTTAGCCATCTTGACCTCTTTTGTTACTTTTAATCAGAGCCTTTCCTAGATGCTGCCATGGTAGTTTGGAGCCTCCACTGAGTCCCTGCTTTGCTGTCTTGTTTCCTTTTTGTCTCAGAGTGGTCTAGGACTTATGACTCTTAGGATATTGAGCTCAGAGGTGTTAAATATTCTTAAAGGGAGCAAGAGGTTTTAGCTATACTATTTAATATTCTGTGGGTTAACAAAGCATTATAAGATGATTCTTGAGATTGAGAATTTTTAGTAATAGGCTTCTAATGAACCCATGAAAGACCTGCAGTCTTTGTAAGTTGGGAAATTCCCATAGGAATCTCTATTAATGCTTTTCTTTTATTCCTGATATTAGTAATTTATATCCTCTGGCTTTTTTTTTTTTTTTTTTTTTTTTTTATTATTTTTCTTCCTTGGGTTTTTTTTTTTTTTTTTTTTTTTGCCCTCTGATCAGCCTGGCTAGAGGTTTATTGGTTTTCTCAATCTGTTCAGAGAACCAGTTTCCAGTTTTTGCTTTCATTGATTTTTTTTTTGAGACAGGATCTCATTTTGTCACCCAGGCTGGAAAGTAGTGGGGACGATCACTGCTCAATGCAGGTTCCACTTCCTGGGCTCAAGTTATCCTGCCTCAGCCTCCTGAGTAGCTGGGACTACAAGAGGGCACCACCACACCTGGCGAATTTTTTTTGTTTTTAGGAGAAACAGGATCTCCTTATGTTGCTCAGGCTAGTCTCAAACTCCTGATATCAAGCAATCCTCCCACCTGGCAAAGTGCTGGGATTACAGGCATAAGCCACTACACTGAGCCCTGATTTTTTTTTCTATTAGTCTGTTTTCCATTCCATTGATATATATTTTTAAATTTCTTTTCTTCTCTTTAAATCAGATTTAATTTGCTTTGTTTTTCTAGTTTCTAAAGGTGGAAGGGATGGCAGCTGCGGTCACTGCAAAGACACCAGCTGCAGTGGGGAAGGTGTGGCTGGGGCTGCCCTCTACATGGAGCCAGTGGGAGCTGGGAACAGGTGGGAGTCCTGCCCCCTTCCAAGTTGGCAGGACAGGAGCCCTGTGCTCCTGGTGGCAGCTGCAGCTGCCCACCTATGGTTGTGGATCTGGGCATCCCTGCACTCTCGGGGGCCTAGAAAGCCCCACTGCCCCTCCAGGCTTGGGAGTGCCTGCCCCTGCTGCCTGGCCTTTTCCTGCTCCCTAAGCCCGTTCCAGGGTAGAGCAAGTTGTGACCAAGCCTGGGTGCCATGCTTGCGGCAGCACTGACCCGCCAGCCCCCTGTCGCCTCAGCCACCTCTGGACTTTGGGGAATGAGGAGCATGGGAGGGAGGCCAATGGGTCCCTGAGTGTGGCTCTGTGTGAGCTTGCAGGTGCCCCTCCCACAAACAGAGTGGGTACCCTGGACAACATGATTGATTGTGGCAGGAGGCAGATGGGCTCCTGGGTGGAAAGGTGTGAGTCCCTGATGAAGTCCTACTTTCAAGCCAGAAACAGTCTGAAGCCTGGGAGCTGTACTGTCAGTTCTGAGTGGAATCAGCAGCCCCAGAATGAGAGCTTACTGTGCCTTTATGAGCCTGCCCATGGCCACCCATGGACCAATTAGCATACACCTACTTCCTTCTGAGCCCATAAAAATCCCAGACCCAGCCAGACTCACACAGACGTTGGACTACCAGCTGTGGAAAGGAGCTACCCACTCTGGGTCTCCTCTCTGCTGAGAGCTGGACACTTGTCTAGATGACCTGCAGAGAGGAGCTACCCCCTTCCAGTCTGCTGAGAGCTGTTCTTTTGTTCAATAAAGCTCCTCTCTGCCTTGCTTACCTTCCAGTTGTCCACAGACCTCATTCTTCCTGGATATGGGATAAAAACTCTGGACCAGGTGAATGGTCCCTCAGGCGGGACTGAAAGAGCTGTAACACAAACAGGACTGAAATACGTCCCCCTGCTCACCGTGTTTGGGGGTGATGCGGAGGAGAGAAGAGCTGCAGCTCTTCAGGAAACCCAGACCTAGGGGCTCCCAGAGCCAGAGCTATGATGCCCTCTTTGGGGCTCTGTGGTTTCTGTTATCTACAAGCTTTCCACTGTCACCATGTGCCTCTCGTCCAGACGTGGGTGCCTGCAGTGGAAGCCACTTGCAGTGCATCTGATCCAGCCTTAGGCTTGCATGGAACAAGTGCCTGGAGCTGCCCACGCTGCTGCAGCAGCTGGCATGCCTGACTGTGCTTTCTTGCCAGACCCTGTACTCATGCACCCGTTACTGCTCTGTGCCTGACTCGCCTTTGGCAGGTGTGGGATCTGGGCCGATGGCATGAGCAGTGCACAGCCTATCAGGCCGAGTGGGTGGAATGAGCCCAGTGGGCCCAAGCAAAACTTGGACAAAAGTGCCACCAGCCACAGAGGTTTCCGGCTGGAAAAGCGGCACCCTGCGGATCCCTAGAAAGAAACTTAGATTATTGATTTGAGGTCTTGTAATTTTTAAATTACAGATATTAAATGTTATACATTTTCTTTTACGTGTTTCTTGAGTTACATCTGCAAAATTTTGACACCTTGCAACAGTTTGAGTCCTCTGAGAAGCAGATACCAACATGGGTTAAATATGCAAAAAATGTATTAGGGAAAAATGCGTGTGTGAGAAAATGAAAAGGGAGCTGTAGGAGACTAAGAGAGTCATCAGACTGTGATGTCGGTTTGACCCCAAGTTAAGAAAGCGAAGGTTGGATAAAAGCATCTCAGACTACAGTGTATTTCTAAGGAAAGTTTGGCAAGTTGACTGGGGAGTTCTTGTGCCAAAGTTTTCTGGCAGAGAAGTCTCGTATCACCCAACCAGGGAACTACATTAGTATCCCTGCCTTACTCAGTCATTGACTGGGAGCAGCCCATGGGACTCATGGCCTTGGTGTAAATACAGAGATGAATTTCAGAGTGCATCAGCTGGGACCCTTGCTCCCAGTCCTTATACTCCATCATAGTTGTTACTGAGTTATAGTTACTTTCATTATAGTCAAATAACATATGTTAAAGGATTTCAAACATCTTTATTATTATTATTATTTTTTGAGATGGAGTTTCATTCTTGTTGCCCAGGCTGGAGTGCAATGGCATGATCTCTGCTCACTGCAACTTCTGCCTCCCGGGTTCAAGTGATTCTCCTGCCTCAGCCTCCTTAGTAGCTGGGATTACAGACATGTGCCACCATGCCCGACTAATTCTTTGTATTTTTAGTAGAGATGGGATTTCACTGTATTAGCCAGGATGGTTTTGATTTCCTGACCTCAGGTGATCTGCCTGCCTCAGCCTCCCAGGGTGCTGGGATTACAGGCATGAGCCACTGCATTTGGCCCAGATTTTTAAAAATTGCTCAGAGTATGGTCTATCTTGGTGAATATTGTTTTGTGAACTTGAAGATCATTTCTGTTTGGCTCTTAGGCAGAATGTTTTGTAAATGTCAGTTAGGTCAAGTTACTTGATATTAAAATTTCTTGTTTTCTTACTGATTTTCTCTCTCTCTTCCTCTCTCCCTCTCTGCCTTTCCCTTTCTCTCCCTTTCTATCTCCCCTTTCTGTCCTCCCTCTCTCACACCTCTCTCTTTCACTCTCTGTCTCTCCTTTGTTTATTATTTTTCTAGTCTATATTTTATGTGTGTACTTTAGGTGGCTGCTATTATTTAAGCCTTCGATTTCAGTGATCTTTTCTTCTGTAGTGTCTAGGCTGTTATTTATCTTGTTATATTTTTCATTTTAAAGTTCTGTGTGTTTTTAACACATACAGCACATAAAGTTGTATGTGTTTTTAATCTTTAGATGTTCTGTTGGGGTGTTTTTTGCACCTTCGATTTCTCTCATCATATTCATATTTCTTCTCTACCTTCATGAACATGTGGAACATATTTATGCTAGCTGTATTAATATCCTTGTCCTGCTAATTTCACATCTCTGTCCTTTCTGAGTCTGCTTCTATTGACTGATTTTTTTTTTTCCTGAAGTGCGTTATATATTTCTGTCTTTTTGGAATACCTGGTAATTTTCGGTATTCCATTAAATAGTATAAGACTTTGGGGATGCAGTTAAGTTAGCTATAATCTATTATATCCTTACAAGTCTTGCTTTTAAGCATTGTTAGCATGTATAAGAACAGATTTTAATATTAGGCTAATTTATCTCCACTTTCCTGGTGATACTCTTCTGAGGACCCTATCTGATGCCATATGTATTTATTGAGAGGTCTTTTTAACTTGTTTATTGGGAATATATGAACTGTTTCTTTGTGAGCTTTGAGAATTGTTTAATATGTTGCTTTCCAGGTTCATTTCTTAGTCTTCAGTAGTTTCCACTCATGTGCAGCTCAAAACCCAGGCAAAAGTTGAGGACATCACTGTGAAGATCCCTAGAGCAGACGTGGACAAATGGCAGCTCACTGGCTAAATCCCACCTGCTACTTGTTACTGCAATTAAAGTTTTATTGTAACACAGCCATTCTCATTCATTTACATATATTTTTTCTGCTTTTGTATTATAATAGCATCATTGGATAGTTATGATGCAGATCATATGGAGGAAAATATTTGTTAACTCCCACTTTAGAGTTTTTATCTCTGTGTGACATTTTCCTCTCTGGTAATCTGCCCTGCAAATTATAACTACCCTGGGATCCCTGAAGTCTGATTTTCGTCTCCTCGACTCCTAGGCTCTGTTTGGGTTACTTCTCTATGTATTATAGCCTGGAAATGGCCTCCATGCAGGAAGCCAGGGCAATCAGAGGGTTCATTTCATTTGTTTTTCTTCCCTTGGGGCTCACAGTTCTGTACTGGCTGTTACTCAATTTCTGGAAACCGTTGTTCTTATTTTATTCAGTTTTCTAGTTGCTTAAGGTGGGAAACGGTCAATCTGGTCTTGTTATTGTATAATGGTCTTATGCAGGAGAAGCAGCAGAATATTTTGAGACTTGCTTTTGTTGTTTCGTGTATCAGGAATTAGTTGCTTTATATTGCTATGTAATATTCTATTTGTTTGAATATAAATGCTCCTAAATTTATTTGATGGGGCAAGTCTAGATAAACCCATCGTTAAGTTGAAAATACCATAAGTCAAAAATGCATTTAATATACTTAACCTGCTGAACATCATAATTTAGAATAGGCTTCCTTAATACAAGTATTCAGAACACTTACATTAGCCCAGCATCATGAGAGAGAATACTTTTCTTCATTGGATTGCTTTCACATATTTGGTGCCTTTGTTGAAAATCAATTGACTGCATGTAAGTTTAGGTCTATTTCTGTTTTCCTTATTCTGTTTCAGTAACTTATTATCTTGATTACTATAGTAATTCTTGAATTAAGGTAGTATAAGTCTTCCAATTTTTTCTTTTTCAAGATTGCTTTTTGCATATCTTTAACATTTTAGATTCAATTTGTCAGTTTTTACAAAAATTCTTGGTAAAAGTATAATTGATATTCTGTCGAATCTATAGATAAATTTAGGGAGAATTAACATCCAAAAAACTAAGTCTTCCAGTACATGTACATGGTGTACTTCATTTATTTAGGGCCTCTTTATCTCAGCAATGTTTTGTAGTTTTCAGTGGTCTGTGTTAGACTTACTGTCTTTTTTTCCCTTAAGTATTTTATGTGTGGGATGCTCTTTTCAAGGAAATAGTTATTTCAAATCTCATTTCCCATTGCTTAATCCTGGTATATATATATTTACATTGGGCTTGCATGTGATGAGCTTTTCTATTTTACTTATTGAGTAGTCGTTTTTAGATTTTTTAGGATTGCTTATATAAACAATTGTGTTAACTGCATTTAGATACAGTTTTACTTCTCTGCCTTTTGTTTCTGGTACTTGCCCTATTGCAGTGCCTTGTTCCTCACCTAAGGGAGAAATCAGTTAGTTTTTTGACATTATATGTCATACTAGCTGTAGAATTTTCATGAATGTCTTTCATCAGATTGAGGAAAGTTCCTTCCATTTCTAGAGTACTGAAATTTTTGAAAAATTATGAGTACGTGTTGAATTCTGTCAAATGCTTTTTCTGCATTTATTACATATCATTTTTCTTCTTTATGCTGTTAGTGATTTAAATTGACTCATTTTTATATATTAAGTTAATTTTGCATTCTTGTGATAAATTCTACATGGTTATGATATATGTGAATTCAATTTGATAATATTTTTATTAAGGATTTTTGTGTCTGTGTTCATCAGGGATATTGCTCTATACTTTTCCTGTAGATGTCTTTGTTTAGCTTTGGAGTAATATGATAATGTTTTTATCAGTAATGCTAGCAATGGTTTTGTTAGGGTCCTTGGCTTCACTTGAAAATGGGGTCTACTACCTTACATTTGAAAGAGTTTGTATGAAATTAATGTTTTTTTTTTCTTACGTGTTTTTATAGGATTCAGTAGTGAAACCATCTGGGACTCTAATTTGTTTGTATATAGGTTTTTTAAATAAACTCAGTTAAATAAAGATATAAACTACTCAGCTTTTGTGTGTTTTTTTTTTTAGTAAGTTGTATTTTTCAGAGAATTTGAGAATTTCATCTAAAGTATATTTGTTTACATAAAGTTGTTTATAATATTTTCTTAATTCTTTAAATGCCTATAAGAGTTACACTGCTAATTTTTTTTTTTTTTTTTGAGACAGAGTCTCGCTCTGTCGCCCAGGCTGGAGTGCAGTGGCGGGACCTCAGCTCACTGCAAGCTCCGCCTCCCGGGTTTACGCCATTCTCCTGCCTCAGCCTCCCGAGTTGCTGGGACTACAGGCGCCCGCCACCTCGCCCGGCTAGATTTTTGTATTTTTAGTAGAGATGGGGTTTCACCGTGTTAGCCAGGATGGTCTCGATCTCCTGACCTCGTGATCCGCCCGTCTCGGCCTCCCAAAGTGCTGGGATTACAGGCTTGAGCCACCGCGCCCGGCCTAATTTTTAAAAATATTCCCAGCACTCTGTCTTCAATCTTGATTAGTCTAGGGAGATGTTGATCTAGTCACGGAACCATTTTTTCCTTAAACAGTTATTGAAGTATAATTTACATACAATAAAATCCACTCCCATTAAGCATATGATTTAATTATTTTTTAGTAATATTAAAGAGATATGCAACCATAATCTTGTTTTACAATATTTTATCACCTGCAGAAGATGCCTTGTGATAGTTGATAGTTAATTCTGCTTTCACTCCAAGCCCTAGGCAACCACTTCTCTACTTTCTGTGTCTGTATAGTTGTCTTTTTTGATATTTTCTATAAATGGAATAAATACAATATGTAGTCTTTTGAGTCTAGCTTCTTTGACTTAGTGTAAAGTTTTTGTGCTTCATCCTTGTTATAGTATGGCTTTGTTAGACTTTAGTATGAGAATAATATTGACCCCATAGAAAAATATTCCCTTGTCCTCTGTTTTCTGGAAGAGTTTCTGAAGCATTGCTATTACTTCTTCTTGAAATGTTTGATGGAATTTACCAGTGAACCCTCTGGTTTTGACTTTTGTTAATGAGAGAATTTCTAAATACTGTTTCAATTTCTTTACTTACAATAAGCCTATTCACACTTTCTCTTTCTATCCCCCTCTTTCTTTTTCCTTCCTCTCTTTTTCCTCCCTCCCTTTCCTCCCCTTCCCTATTCTCCTATTCCTTTTTCATTTTCCTTCATTCCTTGTCTTGATATTTTGAGTATTTATAGAAATTGGTCGGTTTCATCTAAGTTGAATTTCTGTAGGGTCAGGATCATGTTCACTCTTCTTATTTTGGTAGTTTTGTTCCTTCTCTTTTTTTTCCCTTGGCATATCAACCTAGCAGTGTGACAGTTTTGTTGATCTTTTCAAAGAATCAACCTTGGTTTTAAGAATTAAAAAAAAATTTTTTTTAAATTTCCATTTCATTGATTTCCATTCTAATATTTATGGTTGTCCTTCTGCTTATATGCTTTGCTCTTCCTAATTTCTTCAGGTGGAAATTTGGGTTATTTATTTGAGGTCTTTTTCTTTTCTAAAAATAGGCATTTAAAGCTATAATATCTCTACACACTGCTTTTGCTACAATATGTTGTATTTTCATATTCATACAATTGGACACATTTTTAAAATTTTTCTTGTGATTTCTTGTTTGACCATGGATTATTTAGAAGTTGTTGTTCTAATTTAATTCCACTGTGGTTTGAGGGCATACTTTGTATGATCCCAATTTTTAAAATTTACTGTTACTTATGTTATGGCCAAATATATTTTTTATTGTGGAGGATGTTCTACAAGTACTTGAAATTTTATTCCATATTTGGGAAGAATGTGTTAGATGTTAGTTACATTATGTTGCTTGATGGTTATGTTGAAGTCTTCTGTGTCCTTACAGATTTTCTGTCTAGTTTGTCTTACCAATTATTGAGTGGAGTTTTGAAATCTCTGACTATTATTGTTGAATTGTTTATTTCTCTCTCAGTTCTGTCCAGTGTTGCTTCCTGTAGTTTGGGACTCCTTTTGTATGTTTATAATTTTTATATCTTCATGATATTGACCCTTTTATCATTATGAAGTACTTTTGTCTCTAGTAACTGTTTTTGTCTTAAAGACTTGTTTTGTTTTAGTAGAGCTACTTCAGGTCTCTTATGGTTATTGTTTACATTGTTTATCTTGTTTCACAATTCTGCTCTCAACTTATTTTATATCTTTGATTCTAATGTGTGCTGGATCTTTTCCATTTGGATAGTCTTTGTTTTTGCAGTGTTCAAGCTAATTACATTTAATGTTTGTTTTGTATATTTCTCATGGTGTTTTTTGTTCTTTTCTTCCTCATTTATTGCCCTTTTTGTGTTAAATAGATATTTTCTTGTGCACATTTAAATTTCCTTCTTTTTACCATGCATATTTTTAAATGTTTTTATATTGGTTGGCCTAGAGTTACAATATGCATATTGACTTATTAGAATTGACTTCATATTAATACTAATTCAGTATTAGTAATATGTAGAATATTTAATTCTGTTTAGCTTCATTCCTTTTCCTCTCCTGGAGAGTGCCATTGTCATATATATTATGTTTTATATGCTGTAAGATTAACCATACAGTTTTACAGGTTTTTTTTTTTTGCAGCTCTTTTGTGAATTAGTTAAGAGGACTAAAGAGAGAAAAGTTTTCATTCAGTCTTTCAGATTTGTGTATTGTAATTACCTTTTGAGTATTCTTCATTTCTTTGTGAGAATTTGAGTTACTGCTTGGTATCATTTCCTTTTAGCCTGCAGGACATCTTTACTATTTTTACAGATTCCTCAGTCTTTACCTCGAAATGTCTTTATTCTGCCTCAGTTTTGTAGGGTAGTTTATTTGGATAAAGAATTCTTGGTTTAGTGTTTTTCTTTCAGCACTTTGAATGTATCATTCCACTACCTTCTAACTTCTGTGATTTCTGATGCTAAGTCAGCTGTTAGTCTTATTGAGGGTCCCTTGTGTGTGATAAGTATTTTGTCTTTTGCTGCTTTTCAGATTTTCTCTTTGTGTTCGTCTTTCTCTATTTTTAGGGCCTAGTAGGGCTTTAACTTTACTAATTTTGTCACCCTTTTTGGGCTTTAGTATAAACTAGTAGTTTTCATTGTGTTTTAAAAATAGTTACAGCCTGAATTTATTTTTATATGATTCCCTCAAGCCTTATATAATTTTCCTCAAGCTTTTATTGCCATGTAATTCAATAATACCTCTCTGAGGAATGACTACTTAGGGCATCTTTGTTATAAGAAATGGTGATACGTGTTAATTTTTTTGTGTTACTTCATGTTGTGGCGTTATGTACTGTTGCTTTCAGATTTCTCTCTTGCTTCATGAGATTTCATTAACATATCCCCTATAGATTTATTTACTCTATGTATGTCACATAAAAAACACATGTATAAAAATAAGGCTTATAATAATTAAATATATTGACTTTTCTTGAGGACTATATGATCTTAATAAGATGTTTTCCCCTTGATAAATATTGAATGATAATCTTTAAGACTAGGTAAAACATACCACAGTATATTTAGTATTTGCATTGAGACATGTATTAGTCTCTTTAAGAGTTAATGTCTATAAATATTTAACTCTGGACTATGTCATTGTCAAGTAATATTTTGGGCTAGAGTTCCCCACTGGGTATCTAATTTTGTTGCCTTATTCTTTTAGAAGTGTTACTGTGAGCAATAGCCAGGCAACTGAAAGAAAGAAGGTGAGTGGGACCCAAAAAAGGGGACAAAGACAGATGGAAAGGAAATAAAATAATAAGAAATTTCTTAAACAGTGTTTGGTTTGGATAGTTTTCTTGTTAAGCACATGGAAATACTTTGCACATTTGAGAATCACTGACTTACATGCTATTTTGGAGAAACAGCAAATCACTCATGTAATATAAGCACAATTATAGATTTCTTTGCCATAGTTTTTTATTTCTGGGGCTTACTTTTCCATAGATACAAAACAATTCCTCCTTTCAGATCATTGCTTAACAATATATTTGGAGGATTGTACATTTAAATTGAATGGTACAATTAATGCAATAAATGATAGATATTCAAAATTTCTGAATACTCATAGTCTTGTTGAGTTATATTCTGCTCTAAACATGAATGTTACTAATGAGAGTGGACTTTTTAGTATACGCCTGAAGTCAATATAATGAAGTGTTTTGAACTGCCTGTGGTCCTAGATTTCTCATATGTCTGTTATTATAGTAATAAGATAAGACTGAAGAGCATTTTATAGTATTCAGTGAACTTGCATGTAAATATGCACTGTGGATGTTATTAATTCCCTTCTTTTTTTTACAGTTACGATCACTAAGCACAGGTGGACAGTGGAAGTCAGAGTGAGAGTATATGGCTATAGATTATATAATTCTATTTCCATTGTACCACCAGTAAGGAATTTGATACAGAAAATAATGTTGGATACTGAACAAATAATTTTTTCTTTGGTAGGAGGTTCTATATTGCTGTTGTGTATCCTTAGTTTCTTTCTTTCTTTCTTTCTTTTTAATGGGGTGTCCCTCTGTCACCCAGCATGGAGTGAAGTGGTGTGATCTCGGCTTACTGCAACATCCCCTGCCTGGGTTCAAGTGATTCTCCCATCTCAGCCTCCTGAGTGGCTGGGATTACAGGCACCCGCCACCACACCAGGCTAGATTTTGCATTTTTAGTACAGATGGGATTTCACCATTTTGGCCATGCTGGTATCAAACTCCTGACCTCAGGTGATGCACCTGCCTCAGCCTCCCAAAGTACTGGAATTATAGGTGTGGGCCACCTCACCCGGCCTTATTTAGTTTCTTGAATGAGGATTATTGATATGATATGGCTGTGTAAAATAGTCTTTTTATTTCTGTATTATTGATTTTCATTTTAGAAATTAGATCCATAAATGTAATTACTTCTGATGCATGGCCTTTTATCCTTGAAATGGTAAATAACACATACTTTTTCATTGCTGTTACCCATTCTAGCAAAGTATCAAAGATATTCAAGTTCTTTTCCATGTTCTGCATAGTAGCAACATGTACTTCTCTACTAGGAGCATTTGAGGCGAGAATGACAAGTAATGGGGAGTAATTGTAGCCTCCTGTTACTATATTGCATGACACAACCAAGAGACTTTTTTCTTGCCTTTATACAGAAGATAGGCAGAATACCAGTGAGATAGGTATTGGGTTTTAATGTTTGAGAGCTTCAAATTCTGACTGTGAGTTATGCTTATGGGACTTGGGCAAATAATCTTATTCATGCTTGGAATATACCTTACAGTGTATTGTTTGTGAGAATAAGAAAATATAGTGAAATGCTCAAAGAAGATTCTTTAAACAGCCTTCGTAGATGTTGTCAAATGCTGAGATCAGTTCCTCCACGGATAACGTGGTAGATTAATTTAAGAACAAACAGAAAGAAACCAAGAACAGCAACAAAGTAAAAGAAAGAGAGTGATTAGGTAACTGGCTCCAAATATAAGATAAGTGTTTCTTAAATCTGGATGTAAAATCTGCCAAAATGTTAAGTTGTCGAAAAACAAAGGGAAAATGATCTGTTTTAAGCCATAAATAGGCTAATCAGAAATAATGACATGGTCTGGTAAGAAATATTAATGACTTTTTTTTTTTTTTTTTTTTTTTTTTTTTTTTTATTATACTTTAAGTTCTAGGGTACATGTGCATAACGTGCAGGTTACATATGTATACATGTGCCATGTTGGTGTGCTGCACCCATCAACTCGTCAGCACCCATCAATTCATCATTTATATCAGGTATAACTCCCCAATGCAATCCCTCCCCCCTTCCCCCCTCCCCATGATAGGCCCCAGTGTGTGATGTTCCCCTTCCCGAGCCCAAGTGAGCTCATTGTTCAGTTCCCACCTATGAGTGAGAACATGCGGTGTTTGGTTTTCTCTTCTTGTGGTAGTTTGCTAAGAATGATGGTTTCCAGCTGCATCCATGTCCCTACAAAGGACGCAAACTCATCCTTTTTTATGGCTGCATAGTATTCCATGGTGTATATGTGCCACATTTTCTTAATCCAGTCTGTCACTGATGGACATTTGGGTTGATTCCAAGACTTTGCTATTGTGAATAGTGCCGCAATAAACATACGTGTGCATGTGTCTTTGTAGTAGCATAATTTATAATCCTTTGGGTATATACCCAGTAGTGGGATGGCTGGGTCATATGGTACATCTAGTTCTAGATCCTTGAGGAATCGCCATACTGTTTTCCATAATGGTTGAACTAGTTTACAATCCCACCAACAGTGTAAAAGTGTTCCTATTTCTCCACATCCTCTCCAACACCTATTGTTTCCTGATTTTTTAATGATTGCCATTCTAACTGGTGTGAGATGGTATCTCATTGTGGTTTTGATTTGCATTTCTCTGATGGCCAGTGATGATGAGCATTTTTTCATGTGTCTGTTGGCTGTATGAATGTCTTCTTTTGAGAAATGTCTGTTCATATCCTTTCCCCACTTTTGGATGGGGTTGTTTGTTTTTTTCTTGTATATTTGTTTGAGTTCTTTGTAGATTCTGGAAATGAGCCCTTTGTCAGATGAGTAGATTGCAAAAATTTTCTCCCATTCTGTAGGTTGCCTGTTCACTCTGATGGTAGTTTCTTTTGCTGTGCAGAAGCTCTTTAGTTTAATGAGATCCCATTTGTCAATTTTGGCTTTTGCTGCCGTTGCTTTTGGTGTTTTAGACATGAAGTCCTTGCCCATGCCTATGTCCTGAATGGTACTACCTAGATTTTCTTCTAGGGTTTTTATGGTATTAGGTCTAACATTTAAGTCTCTAATCCATCTTGAATTAATCTTCGTATAAGGAGTAAGGAAAGGATCCAGTTTCAGCTTTCTACTTATGGCTAGCCAATTTTCCCAGCACCATTTATTAAATAGGGAATCCTTTCCCCATTTCTTGTTTTTCTCAGGTTTGTCAAATATCAGATGGTTGTAGATGTGTGGCATTATTTCTGAAGGCTCCGTTCTGTTCCATTGGTCTATATCTCTGTTTTGGTACCAGTACCATGCTGTTTTGGTTACTGTAGCCTTGTAGTATAGTTTGAAGTCAGGTAGCGTGACGCCTCCGGCTTTGTCCTTTTGACTTAGGATTGTCTTGGCAATACGGGCTCTTTTTTGGTTCCATATGAACTTTAAAGCAGTTTTTTCCAATTCGGTGAAGAAACTCATTGGTAGCTTGATGGGGATGGCATTGAATCTATAAATAACCTTGGGCAGTATGGCCATTTTCACGATATTGATTCTGCCTATCCATGAGCATGGTATGTTCTTCCATTTGTTTGTGTCCTCTTTGATTTCACTGAGCAGTGGTTTGTAGTTCTCCTTGAAGAGGTCCTTTACATCCCTTGTAAGTTGGATTCCTAGGTATTTTATTCTCTTTGAAGCAATTGTGAATGGAAGTTCATTCCTGATTTGGCTCTCTGCTTGTCTGTTACTGGTGTATAAGAATGCTTGTGATTTTTGCACATTAATTTTGTATCCTGAGACTTTGCTGAAGTTGCTTATCAGCTTAAGAAGATTTTGGGCTGAGACGATGGGGTTTTCTAAATACACAATCATGTCATCTGCAAACAGGGACAATTTGACTTCCTCTTTTCCTAACTGAATACCCTTGATTTCTTTCTCTTGCCTGATTGCCCTAGCCAGAACTTCCAACACTATGTTGAATAGGAGTGGTGAGAGAGGGCATCCCTGTCTTGTGCCAGTTTTCAAAGGGAA
>NC_045439.1:46526793-46551838 GCF_002776525.5 Piliocolobus tephrosceles | reverse complement strand
TGGCCTCATAAAATGAGTTAGGGAGGATTCCCTCTTTTTCTATTGATTGGAATAGTTTCAGAAGGAATGGTACCAGCTCCTCCTTGTACCTCTGGTAGAATTCAGCTGTGAATCCATCTGGTCCTGGGCTTTTTTTGGTGGGCAGGCTATTAATTGTTGCCTCAATTTCAGAGGCTGCTATTGGTCTATTCAGGAATTCAACTTCTTCCTGGTTTAGTCTTGGAAGAGTGTACGCGTCCAGGAAATTATCCATTTCTTCTAGATTTTCTAGTTGATTTGAGTAGAGGTGTTTATAGTATTCTCTGATGGTAGTTTGTATTTCTGTGGGGTCAGTGGTGATATCCCCTTTATCATTTTTTATTGCGTCTATTTGATTCCTCTCTCTTTTCTTCTTTATTAATCTTGCTAGCGGTCTGTCAATTTTGTTGATCTTTTCAAAAAACCAACTCCTGGATTCATTGATTTTTTGGAGGGTTTTTTGTGTCTCTATCTCCTTCAGTTCTGCTCTGATCTTAGTTATTTCTTGCCTTCTGCTAGCTTTTGAATGCGTTTGCTCTTGCCTCTCTAGTTCTTTTAATTGTGATGTTAGAGTGTCAATTTTAGATCTTTCCTGCTTTCTCTTGTGGGCACTTAGTGCTATAAATTTCCCTCTACACACTGCTTTAAATGTGTCCCAGAGATTCTGGTATGTTGTATCTTTGTTCTCATTGGATTCAAAGAACATCTTTATTTCTGCTTTCATTTCGTTATGTACCCAGTAGTCATTCAGGAGCAGGTTGTTCAGTTTCCATGTAGTTGAGCGGTTTTGATTGAATTTCTTAGTCCTGAGTTCTAGTTTGATTGCACTGTGGTCAGAGAGACAGTTTGTTATAATTTCTGTTCTTTTACATTTGCTGAGGAGTGCTTTACTTCCAATTATGTGGTCAATTTTGGAATAAGTGTGATGTGGTGCTGAGAAGAATGTATATTCTGTTGACTTGGGGTGGAGAGTTCTATAGATGTCTATTAGGTCCGCTTGGTGCAGAGATGAGTTCAATTCCTGGATATCCTTGTTAACTTTCTGTCTCGTTGATCTGTCTAATGTTGACAGTGGAGTGTTGAAGTCTCCCATTATTATTGTATGGGAGTCTAAGTCTCTTTGTAAGTCTCTAAGGACTTGCTTTATGAATCTGGGTGCTCCTGTATTAGGTGCATATATATTTAGGATAGTTAGCTCTTCCTGTTGGATTGATCCCTTTACCATTATGTAATGGCCTTCTTTGTCTCTTTTGATCTTTGATGGTTTAAAGTCTGTTTTATCAGAGACTAGGATTGCAACCCCTGCTTTTTTTTGTTCTCCATTTGCTTGGTAGATCTTCCTCCATCCTTTTATTTTGAGCCTATGTATGTCTCTGCATGTGAGATGGGTCTCCTGAAGACAGCAGACTGATGGGTCTTGACTCTTTATCCAGTTTGCCAGTCTGTGTCTTTTAATTGGAGCATTTAGTCCATTTACATTTAAGGTTAATATTGTTATGTGTGATCTTGATCCTGCCATTATGATATTAACTGGTTATTTTGCTCATTAGTTGATGCAGTTTCTTCCTAGGCTCGATGGTCTTTACATTTTGGCATGTTTTTGCAGTGGCTGGTACCGGTTGTTCCTTTCCATGTTTAGGGCTTCCTTCAGGGTCTCTTGTAAGGCAGGCCTGGTGGTGACAAAATCTCTAAGCATTTGCTTATCTGTAAAGAATTTTATTTCTCCTTCACTTATGAAACTTAGTTTGGCTGGATATGAAATTCTGGGTTTAAAATTCTTTTCTTTAAGAACGTTGAATATTGGCCCCCACTCTCTTCTGGCTTGTAGAGTTTCTGCCGAGAGATCTGCTGTTAGTCTGATGGGCTTCCCTTTGTGAGTAACCCGACCTTTCTCTCTGGCTGCCCTTAAGATTTTTTCCTTCATTTCAACTTTGGTGAATCTGGCAATTATGTGTCTTGGAGTTGCTCTTCTGGAGGAGTATCTTTGTGGCGTTCTCTGTATTTCCTGAATTTGAATGTTGGCCTGCCCTGCTAGGTTGGGGAAGTTCTCCTGGATGATATCCTGTAGAGTGTTTTCCAATTTGGTTCCATTTTCCCCCTCACTTTCAGGCACCCCAATCAGACGTAGATTTGGTCTTTTGACATAATCCCATACTTCTTGCAGGCTTTGTTCATTTCTTTTTCTTCTTTTTTCTTTTGGTTTCTCTTCTCGCTTCATTTCATTCATTTGATCCTCAATCGCTGATACTCTTTCTTCCAATTGATCGAGTCGGTTACTGAAGCTTGTGCATTTGTCACGTATTTCTCGTGTCATGGTTTTCATCTCTGTCATTTCGTTTATGACCTTCTCTGCCTTAATTAGTCTAGCTGTCAATTCTTCCACTTTTTTTTCAAGATTTTTAGTTTCTTTGCGCTGGGTACGTAATTCCTCCTTTAGCTCTGAGAGGTTTGATGGACTGAAGCCTTCTTCTCTCATCTCATCAAAATCATTCTCTGACCAGCTTTGATCCGTTGCTGGCGATGGGCTGTGCTCCTTTGCAGGAGGAGATGCGCTCTTAGTTTTTGAATTTCCAGCTTTTCTGCCCTGCTTTTTCCCCATCTTTGTGGTTTTATCTGTCACTGGTCTTTGATGATGGTGACGTACTGATGGGGTTTTGATATAGGTGTCCTTCCTGTTTGATAGGTTTCCTTCTGACTGTCAGGACCCTCAGCTATAGGTCTGTTGGAGATTGCTTGAGGTCCACTCCAGACCCTGTTTGCCTGGGTATCAGCAGCAGAGGTTGCAGAAGATAGAATATTGCTGAACAGCGAGTGCACCTGTCTGATTCTTGCTTTGGAAGCTTCCTCTCAGGGGTGTACTCCACCCTGTGAGGTGTGGGGTGTCAGACTGCCCCTAGTGGGGGATGTCTCCCAGTTAGGCTACTCAGGGGTCAGTGACCCACTTGGGCAGGCAGACTGCCCCTTCTCAGATCTCAACCTCCGTGTTGGGAGATCCCCTGCTCTCTTCAAAGCTGTCAGACAGAGTCGTTCGCGTTTCACAGGCTTCTACTCCTTTAGCTGAGCCCTGTCCCCAGAGGCGCAGTCTACAGAGACAGGCAGGTTTCCTTGAGCTGCTGTGAGCTCCTCCCAGTTCCAGCTTCCCAGCGGCTTTGTTTACCTACTTAAGCCTCAGCGATGGCGGGCGCCCCTCCCCCAGCCTCACTGCTGCCTTGCGGTTAGATTGCCGCAGACTGCTGTGTTAGCAAGGAGAGAGGCTCCGTGGGCGTGGGACCCTCCCAGCCAGGTGTGGGATACAATCTCCGGTGTGCCGGTGTTACAGCGCAGTATTGGGGTGGGAGTTACCCGATTTTCCAGGTGTTGTGTGTCTCAGTTCCCCTGGCTAGGAAAAGGGACTCCCTTCCCCCTCGCGCTTCCCAGGTGAGGCGATGCCTCGCCCTGCTTCAGCTCTCGCTGGTCGGGCTGCAGCAGCTGACCAGCACCGATTGTCCGGCACTCCCGAGTGAGATGACCCCAGTACCTCAGTTGAAAATGCAGAAATCGCCGGTCTTCTGTGTCGCTCGCGCTGGGAGATGGAGACTGATGCTGTTCTTATTCGGCCATCTTGCTCCGCCCCATCTTAATGACTTTTTAAAAGTCATTAAAGGATTACTTAAAGGATAATTGCATTTTACAGATAACAGGGAATCTAAAACTAACTTTGTTCTTTTTTGGGTTCATATTTTATGGGAATTTCTATTAAGCGGATATGATCTGGTGAATACATGAAAAAACAAACATTGGTCTGATCATCAAGTAGAATTACTGGGAGCAGTAAACAAGAATGTAAAGTAAGTCAAAGCCTTGGATGAACTCATCCAAGTTAAGAAACCATCTGGTGAGATCTTGATTAAAATTCTGCAATTAAAGAAGCTGCTTAAGTATTTATGAATTTGTACTTCTTTGTACTACCATGGTGACTAATGTCAATGCATTTTTCTCTGCAAGGACACACAGGCATACCTGGTTTTCTTGTGCTTTTCTTTATTGTGCTCCACAGATACTGCATTTTTAAACAAATTGAAGTTTTCTGGCAACCCTGTATTGGGCAAGATTATCGGCACCATTTTTCCAACAGCATATTCTCCCTTTGTGTCTCTGTGTCACATTTTGGTAATTTTCAGAATATTTCCAACTCTTAAATTATTATTAGTATTTTTGTTTTACTTTAAGTTCTGGGATACATGTGCAGAACATGCAGGTATGTTACATAGGTACACGTGTGCCATGGTGGTTTGCTGCACCTATCAACCCATCATTTAGGTTTTAAACCCTGCATACATTAGGTATTTGTCCTAATGCTCTCCTTCACCTTGCCCGCCACCCACCAACAGGCCCCAGTGTGTGATATTCCCCTCCCTGTGTCCATATGTTTTCACTCTTCAGCTCCGACTTATGAGTGAGAACATGCGGTGTTTGTTTTTGTGATCCCGTGTTAGTTTGCTGAGAATGATGGCTTCCAGCTTCATCCACGTCCCTGCAAAGGACATGAACTCTTTCTTTTTTTATGGATGCATAGTATTCCACGGTGTATATGTGCCACATTTTCTTTATCCAGTCTGTTGTTGATGGGCATTTGGGTTGGTTCTAAGTCTTTGCTGTTGTGAATAATGCTGCAGTAAAGATACATGTGCATGTGTCTTTATAGTAGAAGGATGTATAATCCTTTGGGATTGCTGGGTCAAATGGTATTTCCGGTTCTAGTTCCTTGAGGAATTACCACACTATCTTCTGCAATGGTTAACCTAATTAACACTCTTACCAACAGTGTAGAAGCATTCCTATTTCTCCACATCCTCTCCAGCATCTGTTGTTTCCTGACTTTTGAATGATTGCCATTCTCACTGGCGTGAGATGGTATCTCATTGTGGTTTTGATTTGCATTTCTCTAATGACCAGTAATAATGAGCCTTTTTTCGTGTTTGCCGGCTGCATGAATGTCGTCTTTCGAGAAATGTCTGTTCATATCCTTGGTGCACTTTTTGATTTTTTTTTTTTTCTTGTAAATTTGTTTAAGTTGGCCGGGCGCAGTGGGTCAAGCCTGTAATCCCAGCACTTTGGAAGGCCGAGACGGGCGGATCACGAGGTCAGGAGATCGAGACCATCCTGGCTAATACGGTGAAACCCCGTCTCTACTAAAAAATACAAAAAACTAGCCGGGCGAGGTGGCGGGCACCTGTAGTCTCAGCTACTTGGGAGGCTGAGGCAGGAGAATGGCATAAACCCGGGAGGCGGAGCTTGCAGTGAGCCGGGATCCGGCCACTGCACTCCAGCCTGGGCGACAGAGCGAGACTCCGTCTCAAAAAAAAAAAAAAAAAAAAAAAAAAAATTTGTTTAAGTTCCTTGTAGATTCTGGATATTAGCCCTTAGTCAGATGGATAGATTGCAAAAATTTTCTCCTATTCTATAGGTTACCTGTTCATTCTGATGATAGTTTCTTTTGCTGTGCAGAAGCTCTGTAGTTTGATTGGATCCCATATGTCAGTTTTGGCTTTTGTTGCCATTGCTTTTGGTGTTTTGGTCATGAAGTCTTTGCCCATGCCTGTGTCCTGAATGATATTACCTAGGTTTTCTTTTAGGGTTTTTATGATTTTAGTTCTTACGTTTAAGTCTTTAATCCATCTTGTGTTAATTTTTGTATAACGTGTAAGGAAGGGGTCCATTTTCAGTTTTCTGCATATGGCTAGCCAGTTTTCCCAGCACCATTTATTAAATAGGGAATCCTTTCCCTATTGCTTGTTTTTGTCAGGTTTGTCAAAGATCAGATGGTTGTAGATGTGTGGTGTTACTTCTGAGGTCTCTGTTGTGTTCCATTGGTCTATATATCTGTTTTGTTACCAGTATCATGCTGTTTTGGTTACTGTAGCCTTGTAGTATAGTTTGAAGTCAGGTAGCATGATGGCTCCAGCTTTGTTCTTTTTGCTTAGGATTGTCTTGGCTATAAGGGCTCTTTTATGGTTACATATGAAATTTAAGTAGTGTTTTCTAACTCTGCAAAGAAAGTGCTTGGTAGCTCGATGGGAATAGCATTGACTCTGTGAATTACTTTGGGCAGTATGGCCTTTTTCATGATATCGATTCTTCGTATCCATGAGCGTGGAATTTCTTTCTATTTGTTTGTTTCCTCTCTTATTTCCTTGAGCAGTGATTTGTAGTTCTCCTTGAAGAGGTCCTTTGCATC
This sequence comes from Piliocolobus tephrosceles, assembly GCF_002776525.5. Lineage (NCBI taxonomy): Eukaryota > Metazoa > Chordata > Mammalia > Primates > Cercopithecidae > Piliocolobus > Piliocolobus tephrosceles. The sequence goes on along the minus strand of NC_045439.1, from coordinate 46,545,603 downwards.
CCTCGTAAGTTGTATTCCTAGGTATCTTATTCTATTTGTACCAATTGTGAATGGGAATTCACTCATGATTTGACTCTCTGCTTGTCTGTTGTTACTGTATAGGAATGCTTGTGATTTTTGCACATTGATTTTTGTATCCTGAGACTTTGCTGAAGTTGCTTATCAGCTTAAGGAGTTTTGGGGCTGAGTCGATGGGGTTTTCTAAATATACAATCATGTCATCTGCAAAGAGAGACAATTTGACTTCCTCTCTTCCTATTTGAATATTCTTTATTTCTTTCTCTTGCCTGATTGCCCTGGCCAGAACTACCAGTACTACCTTGAATTGGAGTGGTGAGAGAGGGCATCCTTGTCTTGTGCCGGTTTTCAAAGGGAATGCTTCCAGCTTTTGCCCATTCAGTGATATTGGCTATGGATTTGTCATAAATAGCTCATGTTATTTTGAGATACATTCCATCAATACCTAGTTTATTGAGAGTTTTTAGTATGAAGGGGTATTGAATTTTATCGAAGGCCTTTTCTGCATCTATTGAGATAATCATGTGTTTTTTGTCGTTGATTCTGTTTATGTGATTGATTATGTTTTTTGATTTGCATATGTTGAACCAGCCTTGCATCCTGGGGATGAAGCCAACTTGATCGTGGTGGACAGACTTTTGGATGTGCTGGTGGATTTGGTTTGCCAGTATTTTACTGAGGATTTTTGCATCAATGTTCAGGGATATTGGCCTGAAATTTTCTTTTGTTGTGTCTCTGCCACATTTTGGTATCAGGATGATACTGGCCTTATAAAATGGGTTAGGGAGGAGTCCCTCTTTTTTTGTTGTTTGGAATAGTTTTAGAAGGAATGGTGCCAGCTCCTCTTTGTACCTCTGGTAGAATTTGGCTGTGAATCTGTATATTCCTGGGCTTTTTTTGTTTGGTAGGCTATGAATTACTGCCTCCATTTCAGAACTTCTTATTGGTCTATTCAGGGAATCAGCTTCTTCCTGGTTTAGTCTTGGGAGGGTGTATGTGTCCAGGAATGTCCATTTCTTGTAGATTTTCTAGTTTATCTGCATAGAGGTGTTTATAGTATTCTCTGATGGTAGTTTTTATTTCTGTGGGATCAGTGATGATATCCTCTTTATCATTTTTTATTGTGTCTCTTTGATTCTTTTCTCTTTTCTTCTTAATTTATGTAGCTAACGGTCTATCTATTTTGTTAATATTTTCAAAAATCCAGCTCCTGGTTTCATTGATTTTTTTGAAGGATTTTTTTGTGTCTCTATATCCTTCAGTTTTGCTCTGGTCTTAGTAATTTCTTGTCTTCTGCTAACTTTTGAATTTCTTTGGTCTTCTGTAGTTCTTTTAATTGTGATGTTAGGGTGTCAATTTGAGAGCTTTCCAGCCTCTGATGCGGGCATTTAGTTCTGTAAATTTCCCTTTTAACACTGTCTTAGCTGTTTCCTATAGATTCTGGTGTGCTGTGTCTTTGTTCTCATTGGGTTCAAAGAACTTCTTTATTTCTGCCTTAATTTCGTTATTTACCCAGTAGTCATTCAGGAGCAGGTTACTTAATTTCCATGTAGTTCAGCGGTTTTGAGTAAGTTTCTTAATCCTGAGTTCTAATTTGATTACACTGTTGTCTGAGAGACCGTTTGTTATGATTTTCGTTCTTTTCCATTTGCTGAGGAGTGTTTTATTTCCAATTATGTGGTCAATTCTAGAATAAGTGCTGTGTAACACTGAGAAGAATATTTTCTGTTGACTTGAGGTGGAGAGTTCTGTAGATGTCTATTAGGTCTGCTTTGTCCAGAGCTGAATTCAAGTACTGTATATCCTTCTTAATTTTTTGTGTTGTTGATCAGTCTAATATTGACAGTGGGGTGTTAAAGTCTCCCACTATTGGGAGGGAGTTTGTGTGGGAGTCTGTCTCTTTGTAGATCTCTAAGAACTTGGTTTATGAATCTGGGTGCTCCTGTATTGGGTACATGTACATTTAAGATAGTTAGCTCTTCTTGTTGCATTGATCCCTTTACCATTATGTAGTGCCCTTGTATTTTTTTTGCTTCCCATTTGCTTGGTGAATATTCCTCCATCTCTTTATTTTAAGGCTATGTGTTTCTTTGCATGTGAGAGGGTCTCCTGAATGTAGCCCACTGATGGGTCTTGACTCTTTATCCAGTTTGCCAGTCTGTGTCTTTTAATTGGGGCATTTAGCCCATTTACATTTAAGGTTGATATTTTTTTTTTTTGAGATGGAGTCTCACGCTGTGGCCCAGGCCGGAGTGCAGTGGCCGGATCTCAGCTCACCGCAAGCTCCGCCTCCCGGGTTCACACCATTCTCCTGCCTCAGCCTCCGGAGTAGCTGGGACTACAGGCGCCTGCTACGTCGCCCGGCTAGTTTTTTGTATTTTTTTAGTAGAGACGGGGTTTCACCGTGTTAGCCAGGCTGGTTTCGATCTCCTGACATCGCGATCCGCCCATCTCGGCCTCCCAAAGTGCTGGGATTACAGGCTTGAGCCACCGCACCCGGCCTTAAGGTTAATATTTTTATGTGTGAATTTAATCTTGTCACCTTGATGCTAACTGGTTATTTTACACATTAGTTGATACAGTTTCTTTGTAGTGCCATTGGTCTTTATATTTTGGGGTGGTTTTGCATTGGCTGGTACTGGTTTTTCCTTTCCATATTTAGTGCTTCCTTCAGGAGCTCTTGTAAGGCAGGCCTGGTGGTGATAAAATCCCTCTGGATTTGCTTGTCTGGAAAGGATTTTATTTCTCCTTCGCTATGAAGCTTAGTTTGGCTGGATATGAAAATCTGGGTTGAAAATTCTTTTCTTCAAGAATGTTGAGGCCAGGCAGGGTGGCTCATGCCTGTTATCCCAGTACTTTGGGAGACCGAGATGGGTGGATCACCTGGGGTCAGGAATTCAAGACCAGTTTGGCCAACATGGCAAAACTCTGTCTCTCAAAAAATAGTCGTGCGTGGTGGCGTACGCCTGTAATCCCAGCTACTTGGGAGCCTGAGGCAGGAGAATCTTGAACCCGGGAGGCGGACGTTGCAGTGAGCTGAGATCACGCCACTGTACTCCAGCCTGGACGACAACAGCGAGTCTCTCTCTCTCCCTCTCCATATATATATATACACATATATATATACATATATATATAAATATATAAAATATAGAATGTATATGTGAGTGTTTAACGTTGGTCCCTCTTCTGGCTTGTGTGGTTTCTGCAGAGAGAGCCATTGTTAAAGTTTGGTGGACTTCCCTTTGTAGGTAACCTGAACTTTCTCTCTGGCTGCCCTTAACATTTTTTCGTTTGTTTCAACCTTGGAGAATGTGATTATGTGTCTTGGGGTTGCCCCTCTCGAGGAGTATTTTAGTGGTGTTTTCTGTATTTCGTGAATTTGAATGTTGGCCTGTTTTACTAGGTTGATGAGGTTCTCCTAGATAATACCCTGAAGTGTGTTTTCCAACTTGGTTTCATTTTCCCCGTCACTTTCAGTTATACCAATCAATCATAGGTTTGGTCTTTTCACATAGTCCCATATGTCTTTGAGGCTTTGTTTGTTTCTTTTCATTCTTTTTTCTCTAATCTTGTCTTCATACTTCATTTCGGTAAGTTGATCCTCAATTTCTGATACCGTTTCTTTCACTTCACGGATTCGGCTATTGATACTTGTGTATGCTTCACGAAGTTCTCATGCTGTGTTTTTCAGCTCCACCATGTCATTTATGTTCCTCTCTAAACTGGGTATTCTAGTTAGCAGTTCCTGTAACTTTTTGTCAAGGTTTTTAGCTTTCTTGCACTGAGTTAGAACGTGCTCCTTTAACTCAGAGGAGTTTATTATTTCCCAACTTATGAAGCCTATTTCTGTCAGTTCATCAATCTCATTCTCCATCCAGTTTTGTGCCCTTGCTTGAGAGGAGTTGTAATGGAGAAGAGGCATTCTGGTTTCTGGAATTTTCAGCATTTTTACACTGGTTTTTCCTCATCGTCGTGGATTTATCTACCTTTGATCTTTGAAGCTGATGACCTTTGGATGGGGTTTTTGATTGGGGGTCCTTTATGTTGATGTTGATGTTGTTGCTTTGTATTTACTAGCACTTCTAACAGTCCCTTCTGCAGCAGGTCTGCTGCAGTTTGCAGGAGGTCCACTTCACTTGGGTATCACCAGTGGAGGCCGCAGAATAGCAAAGATTGCTGCCTGCCCCTTCCTCTGAAAGCTTTGTCCCAGAGGGGCACCAGCCTGATGCCAGCCTGAGCTCTCCTGTATGAGGTGTCTGTCGACCTCTGTTGGGAGGTGTCTCCCAGTCAGGAGGCACGGGGGTCAGGGACCCACTTGAGCAGGCAGTCTGTTCCTTAGCAGAGCTGGTGCACTGTGCTGGGAGAATTCCTCTTGTCAGGATCAGCTGCCCTCTTCAGAGCTGGCAGGCAGGAATGATTCAATCTGATGAAGCTGTGCCCACGACCACCCCTTCCATCAGGTGCTATGTCCCAGAGAGATGGGGGTTTTGTCTGTAAGCCCCTGATTGGGGCTGTTACCTTTCTTTCAGATATGCCCTTCTCAGTGAAGAGGAATCTGGAGAAGCAGTCTGGCCACAGCTGTTTTGCTTTGCTGTGGTGAGTTCCGCCCAGTTCAGACCTCCCAGCCTCCTTAACACTGTCAGGGAAAACCGCCTACTAAAGCCACAGTAATGGCGGATGCCTTTCCCCGCACCAAGCTCAATTGACCTAGGTTGACTTCAGACTGCTGTGCTGGAAGTGAGAATTTCAAGCCAGTGGTTCTTAGCTTGCTGGGCTCTGTGGGAGTGGGACTGGCTGAGTGAGACCACTTGGCTGTCTGCTTCAGCCCCCTTTGTGGGGGAGTGATTGGTCCTGTCTCGGTGGGGTTCCAGGCGCCACTGGGGTACGAGAAAAACCTCCTGCAGCTAGCTCGGTGTCTGCCCAAACAGCTGCCCAGTTTTGTGCCTGAAACCCAGGGCCCTGGTGGTGTAGGCACATGAGGGAATCTCCTGATCTGCACATTGCAAAAACCGTGGGAAAAGCCTAGTATCTGGGCTGAATAGCATAGACTCTCACAGCTTTCCTTGGCTGGGGGAGGGAGGTCCCCCAGCTCCTTATACTTCCTGGGTGAAGCGACGCCCCACCCTTGCTTCTGTTCACCCTCCGTGGATTGGACCCACTGCCTGACCAGTCCCAGTGAGATGAACTGGGTACCTCAGTTGGAAATGCAGAAATCACCCTCCTTCTGCATTGGTCTGGCTGAGAGATGCAGACCATAGCTGTTCCTATTCGGCCATCTTGGCCCCTCCCCCCAACTTTTTTTATTATTATGTCTGTTGTGCTGAAATATGATCAGTGATCTTTGATGTTACCATTGTAATTGTTTTAGGCTGCCAGGAACCACACCCATATAAAATAGGAAACAATCGATAAATGTTATGTGTGTTTTACTCCACCAATTGCCCCATCTCTCATCTCTCTCCTTCTCCTCTGGCCTCCCTATTCCTTTAGACACAACAATATTTAAAACAGGCCAATTAAAACCCTACAGTGTTCTCTAAGTGTTCAAGTGAAGAGAACAGTCACGTATGTCTGACTTTAAATCAAAAGCTAGAAATGATTAAGCTTCCTAAGGAAGGCATGTGGAAAGCCAAGATAGGCCAAAAGCTAGTCTTCTTGTGCTGAACACTGAGACAAATTGTGAATGCAAAGGAAAAGTTAAAAGTGCTACTCCAAAAGAAACACTCTTGAAGGAAATTGAAAGTGCTGCTTTAGTGAACACATGAATGATAAGAAAATGAAACAGGCTTATTGTTTATATGGAGAAAGTTTCAGTGGTCTGGGTAAAACAGCAAACCAGTCACAACATATTCCCTTAAGTCAAAGTCTAATCCAGGTCCTAATCTGTAACTCTCTTCAGTCCTATGAAGACTGAGAGAGGTGAGAAAGCTTCTGAAGAAAAGTCTGAAGCTAGCAGAAGTTAATTCATGGAATTTAAGGAAAAATGCCAATTCTATAACATAAAAGTGGCTACCCGGAACAACTGATTTTTCAATGTAGATTAAACATCCTTCTATTGAAAGAAGATGACATCTAGAATTTTTTTAGATTCTTTTTTTTTATTATTATTTTTTAATTTTACTATTATTATACTTTAAGTTCTAGGGTACATGTGCATAACGTGCAGGTTTGTTACATATGTATACTTGTGCCATGTTGGTGTGCTGCACCCATCAACTCGTCAGCACCCATCAACTCGTCATTTACATCAGGTATAACTCCCAATGCAATCCCTCCCCCCTCTTCCCTCCCCATGATAGGCCCCATAGCTAAAGAGGAGAAGTCAATACCTGGTTAGTTTCAAAAGGCAAGGCTGACTCTCTTTTTAGGGGATAATGCAGCTGGTGACTTTAAGTTGAAGCCAGTGCTCATTTGCTTTTTTTTTTTTTGGAGATGGAGTCTCACTCTGTCACCAGGCTGGAGTGCAGTGGCGTGATCTCGGCTCACGGCAACCTCCGCCTCCTGGTTTCAAGTGTTTCCTCTGCCTCAGCCTCTTGAGTAGCTGGGACTGCAGGCGCTCACCACCACGCCCAGCTAAGATGGGGTTTCACCATATTGGCCAGGCTGATCTCGAACTCCTGACCTTGTGATCTGCCCACCTCGGCCTCCCAAAGTGCTGAGATTAACAGACGTGAACCACCGTGCCTGGCCTCATTTGCCATTTTGAAAATCCTAGGGTCTTTAAGAATTTTGCTAAATTTACTCCCCCTGTGCTCTAGAATGGGCACAACCAAGTCTAGGTGACAGCATGTCTGCTTACAGCATGACTCGCTGAATATTTGAAGCCCAGTGTTGAGACCTACTGTTCAGCAAAGATTTCTTTCAAAATATTGCTGTTCATTGACAATGCATCTGGTCACTCAAGATCTCTGACAAGAGATGTACAAGGAGATGAATGTTGTTTTCAAAATGTCAACATTATTAGTTGATATTTTGGAAGTTTCAGAAGAAGTTAATTCCAGCCCCCATGGGAGGACTTTGAGCATTTCAAGACTTCAGCAGAAGAGGTAGCTGCAGATGTGGTAGACACAGCAAGAGAACTAGAATTAGCAGTGGAGCCTGATGGTGTAACTGAATTGCTGCAATCTCATGATAAAACTTGAATGGGTGAGGAGTTGCTTCCTAGGGATGAGCAAAGAAAGTGGTTTCTTGAGACAGAATCTACTCATGTTAAAGATGCTTTGATTATTTTTAAAATTACAACGAAGGGTTTAGAGTACTACATAAACTTAGTTGATAAAACAGTGGCAGTATTTTTTTTCTTATACTTTAAGTTCTGCAGTACATGTGTACAATGTGCAGGTTTGTTGCATAGGTATACATGTGCCATGTTGGTTTGCTGCCCCCATCAACTTGTCATTTACATTTAGGTATTTTTCCTAATGCTATCCCTCCCCCAGTCTCCCACCCCCTGACAGGCCCCGGTGTGTGATGTTCCTCTCTCTGTGTCCATGTGTTCTCATTGTTCAACTCCCACTTATGAGTGAGAACATGCAGTGTTTGGTTTTCTGTCCTTGTGATAGTTTGCTGAGAATGATGGTTTCCAGCTTCATCCACGTCCCTGCAAAGGACATGAACTCATCCTTTTTTATGGCTGCATAGTATTCCATGGTGTATATGTGGCACATTTTCTTAATCCAGTCTATTATTGATGGACATTTGGGCTGGTTCCAAGTCTTTGCTATTGTGAATAGTGCCTCAATAAACACACGTGTGCATGTGTCTTTATAGTAGCATGATTTATAATCCTTTGGGTATATACCCAATAATGGAATTGCTGGGTCAAATGGTATTTCTAGTTCTAGATCCTAGAGGAATCGTCACACTGTCTTCCACAATGATTAAACTAATTTACACTCCTACAAACAGTGTAAAAGCATCCTATTTCTCTACATCCTCTCCAGCATCTGTTGTTTCCTGACTTTTTAATGATTGCCATTCTAACTGGTGTGAGATGGTATCTCATTGTGGTTTTGATTTGCATTTCTCTAATGACCAGTGATGATAAACTTTTTTTTTCATGTGTTTGTTGGCTGCATAAATGTCTTGTTTTGAGAAGTGTCTGTTCATATCCTTTGCCCACTTTTTGATGGGGTTGTTTTTTTCTTGTAAATTAGGGGTTTTTTTTTTATTGTAAATTTCTTCGTAGATTCTGGATATTAGTCCTTAGTCAGATGGATAGATTGCAAAACTTTTCTCCCATTCTGTAGTTTGCCTGTTCACTCCGCAGTGGTAGTATTTGAGAGAATTGACTCCAATTTTGAAAGAAGTTCTGTGGGTTAAATGCTATCAAACAGCGTCATGTGCTACAGAGAAATCTTTCATGAAAGGAAGAGTAAATCAGTGTGGCAAACTTCATTGTTGTGCCATTTTAAGAAATTGCCACAGCTAGTTCATACTAGAGCAACCACCACCACCCTGATCAGTCAGCAGCCATCAACATCCAGGCAAGACCTTCCATCAGCAAAAAGATACAATTTGCTGAAGGTTCACATGGTTAACATTTTTTAGTAATCATGTATTTTATATTAAGATGTATGTACTGTGTTTTAGACATAATACTATTGCACACTTACTAGACTACAGTGGAGTATAAACATAACTTTTACATGCACTAGGAAATAAACAAAAAATGTGTGTGACTCACTTTATGTCAAGGGTCTGCAACTGAACCTGCATATCTCCGAAGTATGCCCATATCTGCCTTTTGTAAGAATCGTGTATCCTACAAAGTCTTAAGGGACAAGGAATCTGTAGAGAAGAAAAGTTCTGGTTAAGCTTTTGTGAGATTAATACTGTGTCTGTGTGCATTAATAGATACATTGAATTTTGTCCTTGTCACATATATTTCATCTGTCATTCTTGTAAGTTGTATACTTCAGTGGATTTATTTGGAGACCCAGGCATACTCTTGCCTATTTTGGTGCTGTGGCCTGTCTTGGTATGTGGTGAGATGTCTAGCCATAGGTAAGGATATTGGCATGGGGATTTAAAACTTCAGTGGTTACTAGGATTGGAGATGATCTTTAATATTATGTCTACTTCTGAGATTCCCTGAATTTTATTATTTATAGACATTCAAATTATTCATTTTCTGCGCCTTTCCAAGTCCTCATGGAATTCTTCATGCTACTCTAATTTGAGTCATTGTGAAAGATGTTAATGACTTTTGAGAATCAGATTTTTACATTGGGAAGTATGAAGATGAAAAAAATTGGCCTGGATGATCTCTGTTGACACTAAAACTTTAAAAACATTAATCAAGATAAAAAATGAGAAGTGAATGGTTCTTAGCTCATTTCTTTAAAGGCACTACTGTTTTGTATTTTGTTCAAGAAAAAAAGTTTCACATTTTTTTTAAAAAAACACTATAATCAGAACCAGAGGTCTGCTAAGTAAAATCATGCAGTTCAGTCTCTTTCCTCTTGACACCTTACTGACACCAGGAAGTTTTGATTGTGTTATATGTAGGTTGATGACTTAAGATCAGGCATCACTATTAAAACTTATAGTAGGTTTGAGTGGAGTGTTTTCAGTTAAGAGCTTGTTGATACTGTGTTATGGGAACATATAATGCCTGGGAAAGGTACTAAGTGCTGGGTAAGAATGCAGAAGACAAAATGCGGAAAAGCTATAATTAAAGAAATTTTAAATTTTTGCCCAAGGCTAGGCTTACCTTTAGGAAAGATAAAGTAATTTTTTTTTTCTCTCTCTCCTGAATTGTTCCCAGGGCCTGAGACTAAATTTATCATAATTAATGTGTTTTATATATTGTCAGTCTTAAACTATAACATCATTTATAACATTGTTTCTGCAGGAAGATGCCTTGAGTTCTAACTTACAGACTTTTGGAAGTTAGTGATTTTATCTTGTAATATTAAACAACAGTCTGTAGAGATGTGCAAAATCTTCCCTCTCTTCCTGCTTCTCTTCCTATTGATGATGATGATGAAGTAATAATAGTGGGCAGCATTTTGTAGACACAAATTTTATATCCTTTAAATATATTTATTTAATTCTTGACAAGTGAAACTGAGACTTTTTTCTTTTTCTTTTTTTTTTTTTTTTTTTTTTGAGACAGAGTCTCACTCTGTTGCCCAGGCTAGAGTGCAGTGGTGCGATCTCTGCTCACTGCAAGCTCCGTGTCCTGGGTTCACACCATTCTCCTGCCTCAGCCTTCCGAGTAGCTGGGACTACAGGCACCCGCCACCACTGGTGCCCGGCTGATTTTTTGTATTTTTTTAGTAGAGACGGGATTTGACCGTGTTAGCCAGGATAGTCTCGATCTCCTGACCTCGTGATCCGCCTGCCTTGGCCTCCAAAGTGCTGGGATTACAGGCGTGAGCCACTGCGCCCGGCTGAGATCTTTTTTTTTTTTTTTTTTTTTTTTAAGTTAAAGCTCAAGGTAGAGCCAAGATTTGACTGTTCAGAACTCTAAAGCCCCAAGCTTTTAACATTGTGTTAGTCTAAGGGCACATTTAATATGGGGAGGCATAGGCTGATAGTTTATATGCTTGTGTTCTTGCTAGAGAGAAGATATATAGATGGGAAAGCTGTGTGGTATGAAGAAACAAAATAAATACAGAATAAGATTGTTCTTTAAGTTATTTGGTGGTTAACCTATAGTTAACTCATGACTTCACCAAGAATAGTTTTGGGTATTATGGAAATCTTGAAGCACGTATGTTTCAAAATGAGTTAGAGGCCTTAGGCATTTAAAAACCACCAATGCTGACAGAATGTGAGAACATTGTATAGGATCAGGTCTTGAGGCATTTTTTACATAGTTAATGCATCTTTTATAGATATTATCAATTTTTATGTTGTCTTATGTAGTATAGATTAATATTATGAGTATAGCTGGTTGTAATTTTCTTACATGCTAATTTATATCTATTTAAAGATATAATACTTGAAAAACACTTAAAAGTAATTGCTTTTTTCCAAAAGGTTGTAGATTTCCAGAAAAAAATGTTTTCGGTTTTAGTGATAAATGTAAAAACTCATGAACATTTACATGAATTCATTGGATATAGGGAGACAGTATTAAGGATATAAATTATTTAAAACATTTTCCTTAGAACTGGAACAATAAGGTTATGTTGTTCAAAATGTTAAAGTTTAAAGAAAGAAATTTCTTTGTTGAGGGAAGACAAAGCATATTTGGTACTGTGTATGAACATGCCTGTTTTACTTGCTGTGGAGCTGCTAATACCTAAAATCGTGTCATTAGGTTTTTTTCACCATTAAAAAATCAGTTTAATATTGAATCATTTCAAAAAATCTTTGTGAAAAGATCTACAGGCATCATAAAATTGTCTGTACACTTGCTATTAATGAAAAAAAATTAGAAGAATTTCGAGCAAGGAAGTATTCACCTGAATCAATGTATTTTAGTGTCCTTAATGTTGGGCAATTAGCTGATAAGCTAGTTTGAACGTGACTTTCAGGATAGAATACTTTTGAGGTTGTATTTGTTTCTTTGCTTTCAACAAGGCAAGTGTTGATGCTAGATCAATTAGCAAATCTTGAAGAATTAACTTAAATGGTGTGGTAATTCCTGTTATTAGAGATATTTCTTAGAACTCATGAAATTCCTCCCTCCCACATGATATCAGATGTGTTGAGAAAGTTGCCAGGCAGCAGTCTTGGATATCAGAGTCCAGTTCAAAGTTGTTAGAATGAGAAGTGTTTTTAAAATGCTATGGGAATGCCTGAATTACAGTTGAACTTTGAAATTAAAAAGAAAACACAAGACAGCATAAAAATAAAGACCTATAGGAGTGCTATAGCAAGTTGGGTTTTTTGTAACCTACTTTTTAAAGTACAGATCTTTGAAGGCAGGTTTTTACTAATTATGTTATTACATTGCTCTCACTAAAGACAGCAATGCAGGTAATTACCCTCAGATCTGAAGATTAAAAGTCTTATTTTTAAATAAATATTAAGAAAGGAGAGTAATTTTTATAACTGTTAGCATATATGCTTTGTGTGCTAGCTTTTTGCTAATGTAAAATGAATCTGAATATGCCATATGATTGGTGACAAATAAAAAACTCTTTGTGCAATTAAGAGAAAATCTGTTTATTTAAGAGCTCTCAAAGGTTGTAAAAGATTATACTTGGCTGTATGTGAAGGATAAATGTTGTGAAATAATGCCCCTTAGTTCCCCTTTTATAATAAATCTCAGCTGTGTGTTCGGCACAAGGGCTCAGTGCCAAAAAGAACAGGTTCAACTTGTCCGTGAGGATTTGCACCACAGTAAAGTGTACAACTGCTTTTGTAGAGGTCATTGTGGAGGTCAGGGCATGTACAGTTGAATGAAAACAACTTTAAAAACATGGTAGATCGTAGAATTACTTGAGATTCAAAAATCAATGTTAACTTAAAACATTAAAAAGATGGAAAATCATGAACCTTCAAATATATTTTATCTTTATCTACATATGTTAATATGTTTTCAGACAGATTAAAAATAATTTCTTTGGCATCTTGTGCTAGTATAGTTTTAAGGATCTTCAGAATATTTTATAATTGCCAAGATTTGGAAGGATTGACTATTTTAATATTTGTTAAATTCTGATCAGTGTTCAGATAATGAAGGTAGGATATGATGGTGGTAAAACAAAGTGTGCAGGGATATGTGCATGGTGGGAATAAAGGCAGGGGAGTGTGGGTGAGTTCTAATAAAAATACAGGTGTAATCTGGAAAATGTCTCCACAAGTCATATTTATCTTGAGTTTAAGATCGAAAGGTTCGAAATTTAACAACAACAACAAAGAAAATGCAGTCTTATATAGTATGATTCTTTTTCCTCAATATTTCAGAAATACTTTTATGTATTTGTGGTAAATAGAAGTAAATGAGAAATAGAATGTGGAGAGGCTGTAGGATCCCAGGACTCCAGCCAATGCTTTGACTGGAGAATACCTGAAAAGGTATAACTAAGTAAATAGATGCAGAACTTACCTGGGGTTATATTTTATCTAGAGCTGTACTTCATGACTCTTTTCTTGTTTCTTTTTGGTGACAATTTTTTAAAACATGGTGGTCATAGCAAAATGACAGGCAATCATTAGTTTCAGTATAGGGATTAATTAGTAATCTTTAGAATGTGCTTCAGCAAATGCAGCTGATTGGCAGTAGCACCTGTCTCAGCAACTGGCAGAATGTTAGTACTTTTATCAAGTAATTTTCAGAAGGGCTCCAAAGCTGTGTTACTAAACCCTCTCATATGAACTGCTTTCTTTCTCCTCTAGGGCATTGTTTTACTAAATGTACCTATCCATTAATTAACTAATTAGTGAAAGGAAGGCTATAAAATTGTTATTTTTTTAATTACAAAATGGAAACAAATGATGTGATAGTCAGTGTATTCGTGGATTTGTGGGACCACCACTATGCTCACTTATCACATACGTATGTTCTCAGATGAAAAATTTATAAAGGATTGTGATTTTGCTGTATTGTTTTTGTAGTTCATCTCATAAAACATATCTCTTAATTATGAAGAGTGATCTGTTAAAGTACAATAAACTGTGATTTAAGGGATTGATTAGTATAGTCAACTTTCTAGAAAGGCAATTTACTTCTACATTGCTAGGAATTACTCTTTTTAATAGCCTTTTAACGAAACTGTTTCATATTTCAAAGGATGTGCAGTTTACATTGATTCACAGACAAGCCATCAATTATCTGTTGTTTGAAGAAAATATTATTTTTGCTCATTATAAAAACAAGACAACTTCTAAATGAGTATCTAACAAGGTTGAAGCACATCTCAATAGAGATGAAATTTGCCTTAATCTGAATGTGTTATGGAAAAATTGAGTGTATTTTCTAAAAATAAATTGATATGCTTTAATGAACTAGAGTACTTTTCATTTAAAAAGTACTTATATACTAATTTTTTAAACAAATGAGCATATTATATTTAATAATGTTTAATAAATGTAATATATTTTTAATAAAAATTTACATACCTATTGTTAAATGCTTGAAAATAGGGACAGTTATGGTGGTACACTTTCTGCTGTATCTTCACAGTGCGTAACATCCACCAAATGTTTAATAAATTTTCATATTTTAGTCCTATAATGGAAAAGTACTTGGTGGATTTTAGCAGGATAGGGTTTGAAATACGGGTAGGTTACCTGGTCTTGGAGAGCTTCAGTTTCTTTTCCTGTAAAACAGGTAAAACATACTTACCTCAAATGTGTATGTAATGCCTAACACAGTGCTTGGCACATAGTAGATGTTCAGTAAATATTTCTGTATCATTTTAGTGCAATTGCACTGTTAGTAATCACATTCCATATCTGCCCAACTTTAATAAAAGACAATTTATGTGAAATTTTAGGTGAGAAGGATTATCAAGTCAGTGCTTTAAATATTCTGTTCTATTCTGAGTTTTAGAGTAGATTTAATTGCATGGTGGTTTTATGAGTGTGATATGGTGGTGTTTGTGTTTGTGGGTATGTGTGTTTGGTTTGGGGAAGTTAGATTGGGATGGTTAGAGTATTCATAGTGTTTGTTGTTTCCTTTTAGGATAGAAGAAAGGTAAAATCAGTGACAGTCTGGCTTAGGTCTTCACTTATTTTCTACAATGGGAATGGCAAAACAACTACTTCTGTTGTTAAATGACCTCAAATAGAATGAGGAGATTTGTTATGTAGGTTTTTTTGGAGATAGGATAGATGATTAGAGGGATCATTTAAAAACATTTCTTCATTCATGAAATGAATATTCCTGATATATATCAACTACTGTACTAGGTACAGAAGAGTCAAATCTAAATAAAATGTAGTCTCTTAAATTATTGTCTCCATAATGGCATAAAGAAACTTCCATCTTTTCACTGAAAAATACTTCTGCTTTAGAAGACTACTAATCTTACGTGATATTTTTGTTTTGCTTATGTAATAGTAGTAGTATTTGTAGGTAATTTTATGTAAAGCCATTTTTATATTACATTAGGAAATTTGGACTTATGTATAAGTTGTCACTGTTGGATAAAGTTCACTTATAGTGCCAAGTTAGGAATTCTTGGAAATTATTTTTGAAATTAGTAAAAGAAAGTGAGCTAAAATGCTGTATGCCTGAAAGTTTTTAAAGAAAATTTCTTGCAAATACTGTTTTTCTTAAAATTAATGCAGACTCTTTTAAAGGAGGCAGGTTTTGTCTAATCAGATAGTCTCCTTGATGTTTTTCTTTTCTGATCTTTTTATAGAAACAGATACGGTTTGCTGGACACTGTGTCCTCTTGGCAGCAAATGGTAGTTTGGTAATAAGACAAGCATCAGAGAAAGAATGTAAAAATAATACTTTTCACATTTGTACCACATTTATCAGTGCCCAAGGAAAAAATAAAACCTATAACAACAAAAACAAACAAAATAAACAAAATATTTTTCTTGTATTTTGCTTTTCCTTTAAGCTGCTGGCATATTTCCCTATTTTCATTTGTCTTATAATTTAAAGAAAATAATGTTTGCCAGTGTGTTTTCTTCCTCCCATTCCCTTTTTGTATTCTGGCTTCTATTTTCACTACTGTACTGAAGCTCCTCTGGGTATTGAAATTCCCTTCACTGGGAATGCTCTTTCTTCCCCTCCATTTCAGGGCTGTTTCAGCCTTCAGAGGTTCTCCCAAATGTCATTTCTTCCATGAACTCTACTGAATGAAAATTCAAATGCTTGTCATATTCAGTAGAATCATATCATATGTGCATTTAATTTGCTATAATTCAACTAAAGTTGAAAACAACACCAAACCAGGGAGAAAAGTAGCAAAAATGCCTCTCTTCTCCCAAGTGAAGAAAATTTTTGAAACAGCATAGAGGCCAAATGCAAGCTACCTACTTTGGTGATCTATTCCAATGCTAGAGGAGAAACTAGCTGAGTTGGATTTATATAAAGAGATTAAAATATGCACAGAACAATGTACAGTATACTGTATAGGCAATTTGAGGGACTTTTGAAGGGTTATTTTGACTTTTTTTTTTTTTTTTTTTTTGCCTTAATCTGACTTTAGAACCAAATCCTTTTGCACATCACAGTATAACTGTGTTGAACTAAGTCAGTCATATAATTTAGGACCCTTCTAGGCAACACTTTGATCTTTCTCAAGTGTTTCAGATGTGGAACTAACTAAGGGAAAATGACTAGCTTAATTCCTTTCCTATTTTTATTTTTGCATTTTTCAGGGAGGGGAATATATTTGTACAAATGCAATTATAATAAAAACAGGTTAAAGCAGAGGAAGACAATGCTGTTCCTTTTATATTTTGTGTTCTGTAGTTTGAGACTCATGCCTTTCTCAAAAGTAATTGCATGTAACCACAAATATATTGCTACAGTTAGCGTCTATATGAGTCTTATTAGTTTTAAGTCAATACAAGGAATTTATAGGAATGCTTATTAAATATCCAGAGTTTAGTTGTAATTATATATTAGTTGAGAAGCTTTAATGATACTAATCTTTTACTAGTGATCTTTTAATGGAAGATACTATTTCCTAATTTTTTCCAGCTTTTTCATTTCAAAATTGGTTACTTTTCATTTTTGAAGTTCTTAAGGAAAAATGTATATTGATATAATAAAAATTCTAAAATTAGAGCTGAAATATTAAAGGACATTTTTCTGTGTGGAACACTAATTAGTGTATGTGTTTAAGGAGAAGATTACAAATGAATTTGGCTAACAAATCTTTAAGGAATTTCACTGTAGTAAACAGATTTTGATGAGTTTCCAGGGCTAATTTGCTAGAAACATTTTCAGAGACTTGGCTTGCCAAGTGAAGATGTATTTAGAGCCATTTTATTTCTAATGATGAGCAAGAAACTTAAGCCCTTAGCTAGACAGTTATAGAAATTTGTCTTTGATATTTTCAAGCATATCATATGTATTTGAGTAGAACTGAACATTGCTAAAGAGCTAGAAAAATATGGTGCTGTGTCTACAGGATGAAACCTATTTTTTTATTTTGAAGAAGCCCATTTTAGAAGAAAATTTTTGTGAAAATTGGTAATCTACCTATTAGGCACCACATTTTGAAAGACAAAGAGTGCTCATAAAAGCTGATTTGTGCAAGTAAGTCATCATTAGAATACTTAAAAGAGCCTAACATATATATACTTTTACCGTTATATTATACTTATTCCCAAACATACATTCAGAAAAAGAATGTAGTCTGATGATTCTAACAGAGTTGGGAATCGGGTCTTAGTCTTGTGCATTTTTTCTGCTGGCTGTTTCTTTAGTGTATGTAGAATCAAATTACATTAAATTTGAGGGAAATTTTATTTATTTTTATGATACATTGTGAGTCAGTGGCTTATTTCCACTTAGTGGTCATGAAATGATAGCAAGTTAGACTTACTGTTTCAGTCTCCTCACTTATACACCCCCCTTCCCCACTGCAGATGGTGAAAATGAAACTTACAGAAATTAAATGTTGCACTTCAGTTCATTCTAGCTTAGAGACAGTGCCAGGAGAAGTACATTGTTACCTCTTAACCTGCAGGCCCTGTCCCTCATTTGTCTTTTTACTGTTTACATTTTGAAATAAATTAGAGAAAATCATTTATATGGGGAAAAATGAATTATACTTACCATGAAATTAAGTACTACCAGCAAGTTATTACGATGCAGCTGCTGCAGTGATGACAGGATGACATCACCCTATAATGACCAGGACAGCATAGTGTAAAAATCTCTGCTTGCTTCTAAAATAAATTGAAAACAACTAAATTACCAAAGAAATGTTACTCAGAATGAACAGCTTGTAGACAGTGCCAGGTATATTCTTTAA
Source organism: Piliocolobus tephrosceles (assembly GCF_002776525.5). Lineage (NCBI taxonomy): Eukaryota > Metazoa > Chordata > Mammalia > Primates > Cercopithecidae > Piliocolobus > Piliocolobus tephrosceles. The sequence continues at coordinate 46,527,733 of NC_045439.1, read as the reverse complement.
GTACTTTATCCTATTACAAAAATATGTGTGGGTACACATACACTATTAAAACATATGTTCACATCCATATACATATGTACAAATAGACATGTATGTGTGTGTATATACATGCATACACAACACATATGTCCACACATATTTAAATTATTAGAACATTACCAAAATAGAAATAGTCATTCAGAATTACCTCAATTGATTTTCTAAAAGGCTTCGTGGAGATATTTTCTTTGGAAATAGTCACTAGAATTATAGTAGTTTAAAGCTACCAGAATGAAATATTCTGGTTTCTGCTTCCACTTAGTAAGGTAACATGTTCTGTAGAATTCGACAAATTTAACATTGTAAGAGGACTCAGTTCATGAAACCAACACCACCATCATTTTTGTTTTTGTAATTAAATGACCCTAAGAAATAAAAGTGGAATGCACAGTCCCACTGCAATGTGATTTACTAGGATATGAGCTCCCTGAGGGCTTGATCTGTTTTGCTCCCTGATGTTCTTTTCAGTTCTTGGCATATAGTAGTGGTTATATTTGTTATATGAATGGATGATGAATGCCACAGAATAAGCACAATGTTTTGTTATCTGAAATTTTGTTAAAATAACTACTAAGATGTCTAAAAAACACATTCCCAGCCTAGAAAAGTATCCATTGACTGTAATGAATAAGTGAAAAGAAAAAAATAAAGTCTAGAGAAGGTAGAAATTTATTTCTTGTGTACTCTCATAGTACACAAGACTATGTAGTCAACAAAATTCCAATTGTTTACACTAAGAGCATTTTAAATTTATAGAATATGGAAACCTGATCATCTTACGGTTGTCTTAGTGTTCATACTATTAAATCACATGAAGCTTTTTTATATTGTGTTATTTTATCTATCTGTCTATCTATCTATCTATCTATCTATCTATCTATCTATCTATCTATCTATCTAT
>NC_045439.1:46503815-46526783 GCF_002776525.5 Piliocolobus tephrosceles | reverse complement strand
TATCTATCTATCTATCTATCTATCTATCTATCTATCTATCTATCTATGTGTGTATAGATAGAGAGATAGATAGATAATTTGAGACAGTCTTGCTCTATTGCCAGGCTGGAGTACAGTGGCACGATCTTGGCTCACTGCAACCACTGCCTCCCAGGTTCAGGCAATTCTCCTGCCTGAGTAGTTGGAACTACAGGCACACAGCGCCATGCCCAGCTAATTCTTTTTTTTTTTTTTTTTTTGTATTGTAGTAGAGACGGAGTTTCACCGTGTTGCCCAGGCTGATCTCGAACTCTTGAGCTCAAGTGATCTGCCCGCCTCAGCCTCCCAAAGTGCTAGGATTACAGGCGTGAGCCACTACGCCTGGCCTATATTGTTACATTTTAATATTATTCATTAATTCAACAAAATATTGAACAGCTTTTTGGTGCCAAGCTGCTCAGTGAGGTGCCTATGACAGTGAGCATAGGGCCTTACAGTCTAATGGGAGACAGATTCAAAACAGACATTTACACAGAGTTTAACAGGCTTACAGGGCTTATCGGCAAATATGTTGAAGATGAGGATAGTTTGTTGGATAAATGTCATTAAGCAAGATAGATCAATAAGAGTTCTGAATTTAAAATTGTGTTAAAGGATTTGCAGAATCATTTAAACCGATCGGCCTAAATTTCCAGCACTTTGTATTTACAACCTCTTCTATGGTACTTAACAGAAAACCATATACTGATTGGTGTAGAACTGGATTTTCATGTTTAGTATTTTTATTATTGTTTATTTCAACAATCTATATACTAATTATTTTTATTGCCATTATTTTCATTAAATAATAATGTGTTTTCTTTAATACTGTTATTCTAAATGATTTGTTGCATTCTAAATGTGTGTGTGTGTTTTGCCATAGTATGTGTTTAGAGTTAGCACAAAAGATATTCTTTGCTCTTTATTTGGTGAGAAAGCATAATGATAATATTTGTAGTGTATAGATTAACAGACAAATCTTAGTAAATTATAAACTATTTTTGTAGTAGCATTTAAACTTTCTAAGAAAAGTTAAATAATACGTTTCAGATTATTAAAAATACAGCCATATATAACTACCTGTGTCAGCATTTGCATTGTTCTCCCAATGTTCCTATGTTGCTCTATATGGAAATGAGCTGAATTTTAGAAAACCTTTTTTCTTATAAACTTATATTTTTTGACTAGCAAATGATGGAAATATAGGGCTCTAAGCTATATTTTAGAAAAGAAACAGGTTCCATTTTGTTACATTGTAGGGGAATAAAAACACTAATTATGTATACTACTGAATGTACAGTTTGCATGCATTTCCCCCCAAGTGTGGGTATTACCTAAAGTTGCATGGTTTTCTGTGGCTCTTCTCACTACATTTTTACTTTTAAAGCCTCATTTCTTTATCAATTATGTGATAACAGTAACAAAAACAGAAAGGACTTTAGTTTTGTGTCGTACTTTTGAAAGTCAGGAAAATGTACCTGAATTACTTAATGGTGTTTTTCAAGACTCGGTGCTAAGACCTCACTCTTTATATATTCCCCCACACCCATTTTCTTATTCTTATGACCTTGCCTATCATTTTGATGCTGATAGCAAAATTTCTTTTGAGTTTATTTTATATTTCTAGCTGCCTTTACTGAACATTTCTACTTGGCAGCAATGTTGGATGGATTAAACACCATCTTAAACTCTTTATTTTTAACAGCTTTATTGAGATGTAATTTACTTACCATAAGAATTACTTATTTAATATATAATGTATTGATTTTTAGTAAATTTACAGAATTTTGTAAACATTTCAGTAATCCAATTTTAGGATATTTTCATCACTCCAAAGAGGTCTCTGATACTCATTTGCAGACACAACACACTTCTAGCCCACAGCAATTGTTAATCTACTTTCTGTCTCTGTAATTTTGCCCTTTCTGGACATTTCCTGTAAGTGGAATCCTATAATATATTGGTCCTTTGCATCTGGCTTCCTGTAGCATAACGTTTTTGAAGTTCATCCACGTTGTAGCATGTACCAATATTTCATTCATTTTTATTGTTGAATAGTAATGAAATTCAGCATATTGTGTGAATGTTCAATAAAGGAATTCATATTCGTACTATATGAATGTACCACCCCATTTTATTTATCCATTCACAATTGGTGGACATTTAGATTGTTTCCACTATTTATTTGGCTGCTATTAATAGCTGCTATGAACACTCATATACAAGTCTTTGTGTGGTCATATGTTTTCATTTTTCCTGGGTAGATAAGTGGAATTACTAAGTCGTAAAGTAAACTTGTTACTTTAAGAAAAACTACTGAACTAATTTTTAGAGTGGCTGCATCATTGTATACTCTCATCTGCAATCTCTGTGGATTCCAGTTTCTCCACATCTACACTAACACTTTTTATTGTCTGTCATTTTGGTTATTGTCATTCAAGTGAGTGTGCATTTAGTGTGCATTTTTCTGATTATTAGTTGAGCATCTTTTCATGTGCTTATTAGCCATCTGGACTTTTAAAATCTTTTGCCACTTTTAATTGGGTCATTCTGTCTTTTTATTAGTCAATTCTAGGAATTTTTTTTTTTTTTTTGACACGGAGTTTCACTCTTGTTGCCCAGGATGGAGTACAATGGCGCGATCTTGGCTTACCGTAACCTCTGCCTCCCGGGTTGAAGCGATTCTCTTGCCTTAGCCTCCCGAGTAGCTGGGATTACAGGTGCTGGCCACCATGTCCAGCTAATTTTTTAATTTTTAGTAGAGATGCGGTTTTACCATGTCAGCCAGGCTGGTCTTGAACTCCTGACCTCAGGTGATCCATCCACCTCGGCCTCCCAAAGTGCTGGGATTACAGACTTGAGCCACTGCGCCCAATGTCTAAGAATTCTTTATCGGTAGTATTCTGAATTTGATCGAATTATAAAATATGTGACTTGCAAGTATTTTCTTCTGGTCTGCATATTATCTTTTTAAAATTTCCTCTTTGTATAAGTATGTTTTGCATTGGTATAAAGGAATACCTGAGACTGGGTAATTCATTAAGGAAAGGTGTTTATTTGGCTCATGGGTCTGCAGGCTGTATGAGGAAGCTTTTACTCATGGTGGATGGCACAGGGGTAGCAGGCACACATGGCAAGAGAGAGAGCAAGAGAGAGAAGGAAGTACCTCTTAAAAACCAGCTCTCATGTGAACTAATAGAGAATTTACTTATTGCTGAGGAAGCGCACCAAGCCATTCATGAGGGCTCCAGTCCCATGACGCAAACCCTCCCACTAGGCCTCACCTTCAACATGAGGATTACATTTCAACATGAAATTTGGAAGGGACATGCATCCATCCTACATCGCTCTTCTACCTTTCCCTTTCCTGTTTTTCCTGTCTCTGTTAATCAGCTCTCTCTGGTTTTCACATTTTGCTTCCCACCTCAGCTATACCAGATTGCTACTGATTCTTGCAGTCTTAAATATAATTATTATTCTTTTTTATCTCTTTCCCCCCATTACTACTCAGATCTAGATCATATTACTTTAACCTTAATCACTAAAATAGCTACAGACTTAACCTACTTGATTCTAGACTCTTCTTTCTTTGGTGCTATTATACTTTTCTTTGCTATAAATACATATCCATTGTTTTTCAAAACTAACAAAGATTCTGTGATCTATTTTAAACATTTTATAATGAAAAATTTCAAAAATTAGCAAAGTTGGAAAATAAGACAATGAATACTCACATGCCTAATATCTACAGTCAATAATCTGTAATATTTTGGTATTACATCTCTCTCTCTCTCACACACACACACACACACACACACACACACACACACACGCATACACTCATGCACATTTTTTTTCCCTGAACCATTTTAAAGTAAATTACAATTTCCATGAAATTTTACTTTTAAATTCTTCAACTGGCATCTCTCACTGACCTGTTCCTGCATAGGGCATTCTCATACATAACCATGATGCCATAATCACACCAAACAATTAACAGAAATTCTCTAATATAGCTTAATACCCAGTCTATATTCAATTTTCCCCAGTTGTTGCCAAAATATTTCATGGCTGTGTTTTCCCTTCCAAATTAGTACTGAGCCAGTGACTCTCACTATGTTTATTAAACGTCTTAATTCTGTCTTAATCTTGAATAGCTCCCATCCCACTCTATACTTTGTCATCTTTATTGTTTGTTGTTTCTCATTATATTGACCTACTGAAGAAACCAGGCCACTTGTCTTGCAGTATGTTTTTTCTGATTTTTTTATCTGTGTTATTGTTCAATAATAGTTTTTTTTTATAGCCATAAATATATACCAATTTTTATATCCATTTTGGACAATTCAGAAAATAGTGCAACAAAGATAAATAATTTCATCACCTAAGGATACTTTTTCTTTAGTTTTCTTTTGCATTTGCAGATTTACTTCATTTTATTATGTTCTATTTGAGCTGAGATCTTGCTCTGACACTCAGGCTGGAGTATGGTGGCACAGTCACAGGTCACTGCAGCCTTGATATCCTGGGCTCAAGTGATCCTCCTGCTTCAACCTCCCGAGGAGCTGGGACTACAGGTGAACACCACTATGCCTGGCTAATTTTTTTTTTTTTTGTAGAGATGAGGTCTCACTATGTTGCCCAGGCTGGTCTCAAGCTACTGGGCTCAAACTATCATCCCACCTTGGTCTTTCAAAATGTTAAGGCTACAGGCATAAGCCACTGTGCCCGACTCTTACGCAGATTTTAAAAATAGTTTAGTCATAATGATCATGTACTTAACATTTTATTAATTTCTCTTTAAACATGATTTTAAATGGTTTTTTGTTATAATTGAACTGATGTTTACTTAAACTGACGTTTACTTATTGATTGAACATTTAGTTTCCTTTTAGTTTTTGACAATATAAACAGTGATGAACAGACTTATGAATAGGAATTTGATTATATTTCTGATTGCTTTCTTATAAATTATTACAGATGGTATTACTAGGTCAAAATATGTGAAGATTTTAAAGGTTTACTAAATTGCTTTTCATAAATAAAGCAATTCCATAGTTCGCTTACCAGCAGTGTATGAAAGCGGCTTTCTTCATGCTCTCTTGTCATATTAAACATTATTTATTTATAATTTATTTACTAATATGCTGGAGATAAAACATTCTGACATTGTTTTGACAGGTTTGATTTCTTACCCATGTGAGTTCAAACTAGCCTTGGAGTCTTTTTTAGCTGTGATTTAAGCTATCTATACTGATTCATTCTCTGCCCACCCTTCTTTCTCTATATGCCTGTCTCTGCTCAGGTTTACTTATTGTCTCAGGACACAACATACTGCTGTGGTAATATTGCTATCCTTCCCATTGCCTTGCTTTTGTAGACTTTGTCCTCTGAGGTCTAGTGCAAGTTGCACTGTTTCATTCTTCCATCTTTTATTGATTCTTCCTCTCGATATTCTTTTTCTTCCTATTCTATCTTTTTCTTCCTCTTGATATTCTATCTTTTTTTCTCTTCTGTCTTTTTCATTCTTCCACCTTTTATTGATTCTTTCTCTCGATACTCAATAGCACTTCAGTCCATACCATTTGGCACCCAACCAAATTTACTTCAAATATAACTTAAAATTAGTATATCATGCACTTTGATTTCTTTAACTTGAATCCTCCTTTTTCTGATAATTTAGAATAATATCTATCACCCTTACTGTTTGGGTGGAAATACCACCAATAACCATTTTTCATCTAAAAACTTTTAAACACCATTTCCCCCCCAATCACTTAAAACCCTTAGTACTTTCTCATGTGACCTGTTAAGCCATTATCTGCTCTGTGGGTGATTTTAAAAATTTAAAACACATGTCAATGAGTGTAAGTCATTGTTCTCTAAGTTCTGCTCCAGCTTTAGGTTTGAGAACCATGGCATCTATCTCACATGAGTTTTTTCCGAGGGAAAGATAGATGGAATGTTAGAAGGGCAGTTTGTGTGTCATTTATGAATTTTACCTTATCGTTGTTATGGCAAACAGAAAGAACTACCACTGAGTAATGTTTATTTCTTTCAGATGTTACAGTTTTAAAAAATACTCCTTTTTGAGCCTATGGTATTTTATGTACCTGAGCTATTAGAATTTATATAAAAAATTGGGTTAAACCACCTAGGATTTACCTAATGCCATTAAAACTTTCAAATTAATCATGATTATATTATTTAAAAATAGGATATTGAAAGGCAGTGTGTGGAAACTGCACTGGGCAGGAATTGAGAGATCTGACTCTATGTGACCTTAGAAAAATTTACATTTTGAGGATAATAGCTTCCATATCCATAAAATGAAGGTGTTAGGGGAAAAAAGCACAGGCTTTAGAATCTGACAGACTTGGCTTTTAATCACCAAACTGCCATTAACTACAGTATGATCTTGCTCAGTCACAATATCTAACCCCCATTTCCTCATTCATAAAGTACGATTAATAGTACTTATTTCATAAAATTATTATGGATGCTGAGATATGCATACAAAACCCTTTAGCATAGTGTCTAGCACAGAATAAATAATGTTAACTCTTCTTATTCAGTGACCGTTTTGGCTATTGTAAGTGATGTCTCCACAAACTTCAGAGAAGACTTTGAATTATAAGATATCATAACTTTAGTAATTTGGGTGTTGTTGCTAATATTTAGGTAATGATTAGTTTTAGTATGTTGTTTTCCAGTGCAATTATTTAAGAAAGCTTGTCTTTCTTGAATATTATCTTCCTTGGAAGGTAATCCAGCTCTCGAAAATACCCATTCTGTGTGAGCCTTTCTAGACCTTGCTCTCTAATTTCTGAAATGCAGATGGAGTATTGGTGAGACTGTAAGTGTACTTCTTTAATTGTCACAGTAGTTTTCCTTTCCCTCACTTACCCTCCTCTCTTTCATTCCTCTCCTCTCCCTTTTACCCCCATAGCTAAAACATGTGACACCAATACTGGACATTTTGTATCAAATGACAAGAGAATTTGGTGACTGACAATTTTTGAAGAAGACACTTTGAAATAGGGATGTCAGAACAAGTCTCAAAATATCCCACTCAGGCACTGTCTTCTAAACCTGTGCAATGCTCTCTGAATCATTGGTCTGAAATTGTATTATTCTGTGATAGTATAAGATTTAGCTTGACAGTTTCATGTTTATTCAGAAAGGCTGTGGAACATGGAGGTTAGGGGTTAAAATAATATGAATGAAGTTTCTGACATTACACTTTTTTTCTCTTTTTCCTACGTATTTTAATTCTAGCAAAGCAAATGAGGAAGTTAGAATATCCAAAACTCATTTTTTAAAATTGTGGTAAAATACATGTAACATAAAAAGTTCATATTTTAATCCCTTTTAACTATACTTTTCTGTGACATTAAGTACATCCATATTGTTGTGCATCTGTCACCACCATTCATTTCCAAAATTTTCTCATCTTCCTCAACTGAACCTGTACCCATAAAACACTAACTGCTCTTTCCCATGTTCCTAGCCTGTGGTAACCACTAATCTACACTCTGTCTCCATGAATTTGACTACTTTGGAACCTTCTATTAGTGGAATCATATAACTTTTGTCCTTTTATGCCTGGCTTATTTCATTTATCATAATATCTTCAGGTTCATCCATGTTGTCATATGTCAAAATTTCCTTCCTTTCAAAGGCTGAATAATATTCTATTGTATTTATGTGTATATATACACCACATATTATTTATTCGTTTATTCCTTGATGGACACTGGGTTGCTTCCACCTTTTGGCTACCGAAAATAATGCTGCTGTAAATATGCATTGGTGTACGAATATTTCTTTGAGACCCTGCCTTCACTTTCGGGTATATACCCGGAATCCAGCTGCTGGATCATGTGGTAATTCTGTTTTTAATTTTTTGAGGACTTGCCATACCGTTTTCCACAGCAACTGTGCCATTTTACATTCCCACCAGCAATGCACAAGAGTTTCAGTTTCTCTACATCTTCACAAACACTTAGCATTTTCTGTTTTTCTTTTTAATAATAGCCATCTTAAATAGCCATGAGTGTGAAGTGGTCCATGGGTGTGAAGTGGTATCTCACAGTGGTTTGATTTGCATTGCCCTAATGACTAGTGATATTGAGCATCTTTTCATATACCTATTGGCAATATGTATATCTTTTTTTTTTTTTTTTTTTTTGGGGGGGGGATAGAGTTTCGCTCTTGTCACCCAGGCTGGAGTGCAATGGCGAGATCTCGGCTCACCGCAAACTCTGCCTCCCGGGTTCAAGCCTTTCTCCTGCCTCAGCCTCCTGAGTACCTGGGATTGCAGGCATGCGCCACCACGCCCGGCTAATTTTGTATTTTTTAGTAGAGACTGAGTTTCTCCATGTTGGTCAGGCTGGTCTTGAACTCCCGACCTCAGTTGATCCGCCCGCCTCAGCCTCCCAAAGTGCTGGGATTATAGGCATGAGCCACCATGCCCAGCCGCAATATGTGTATCTTATGTGGTGAAATCTCTATTCAAGTCCTTCACCTGTTTTTGGTGAAGTACTTTTGACATTACAGTGTCAGAGATGCCTATTACAATGTGCCTGTAAACTAGCTAGGATGATGCTACATGCTGTTGAACTTGTTGAAGAGAGAAACTGTAATCCAGGTGCAAGCGTCTTCAATGGTTGTTTCTCACTGCTGCAATTGTATTTTATCACTTTTAAGTCATGACTTTTACCTTTTTTAAAAAAATAAAATAGATAATGTGTACTGCGCATCCAACTTAGTAATTTAAGGGAAAAAGGAAACTAAGGGATATAACAACAAAAAATTTGTAAACTAAAAGTTAGAGGAATTAATAACTGCAAGAATGATTTATAAAAAGTTATGAAATAAAAGTAATAAAACTATATCAAGAAAAATAAGAGAACTATGGTTAAAATCAGAAAACAAAGACTGTATAAAGTGTAGGTATTTTTATAAATTAGAATTCTGTGTCCACATGGATTATAGATATGTAAATCTCAATGTAATGGTATATAGCTGAGTGGCACTTTATTTTGCTCAAATATAATCTGTAGGGTCTTTGTATTTTAGTTATCCAGTAGTTCTTTCTTCTCAGAAAAAAATACTCAGAATGGATGTTTTCATCCAGTTTAGTTTTCAGCATAGAATTTTCTTATTTTGTTTGTATATGTATGTGTGATGTGAAATAAATACACATAAAGTTAGTTTGATTTCATGTAAAGACTTCAGAGAATAGACATTTATGTGACAGCTTTGCAGAGAATAATTTTATTAATTTTCTTTCCTAATTTGAGCTTTCAAAAAAACAAAACAAAACTGATTACCAGAAATGTCAAAGTAGTTTAGTAAAAATAGAAAAATGTGAGGCTAGACTATGCTTGTATACAAGGGGACTTCAAAAAGTTTGTAGAAAATGGAATTAAAAGATAAATATAAAAAATATAAACTTTATTTCTCAACATAAGCTCCATCAGGAACAAGACACTTTTGTAAGCAATGATACCAGGCATTTAGTTCATCCCTAAATAACTGAGGGTCCTGGGAATTTAACTATGTCAGTGAAATCTTTATTATTATTATTATTATTACTGAAGAAAAATGGGTTCCTTTTACAAATGTTTTGAGGTTAGAAAACAAAAAGAAGTAAGAAGGAGCCAAGTTGGGACTGAAAGGTGGACACCTAATGATTTCCAATGAAACTCTTGCAGAATTGCCCTTGTTTGATGAGAGGAAAGGAGCAGGAGCATTGTTGTGGTGAGGAAAGGACTCTGGTGAAGCTTTCCTAGGTATTTTTCTGCTAAAGCTTTAGCTAACTTTCTCAAAACACTGATAATAATCAGCAGATGGTATTGTATTTTGGCCCTCCAGAAACTCAGTAAGCAAAATGCCATGGGTATTTTGAATAGTGAGTTTTTTGAATTGTTGCTATGACCTTTACTTGTGACCAGTCCACTTTTGCTTTGACTGGACTACTTCCACCTCTTGGTAGCCATTGCTTTGATTGTGCTTTGTCTTCAGTACTGGTAAAGGCATGTTTCATCTCCTGTTCTTAGAAGAAAGGCTTCAGGATCTTGATCACACTTGTTTAAAATTTCCACTGAATGCCCTGCTTGTCTGCAGCTGATCTGGGTGCAACAGTTTTGGCACCCATTGAGTGGAAAGTTTGCCCAACTTTAATTTTTCAGTCAGAATTGTATAAGCTGAACCAGTTGAGATGTCTCTGGTGTTGCCTATTGTTTCTGCTGTTAATCACCAGTCCTTTTCAATTAGGGCAAGAACAAGATTTTTTTTTTCCTCGCAAATTGATGCAGATCGTCTGCCACTGAGGACTTCATCTTCAACATTTTCTTGTTGCTTCTCAAGATGAGTTATCTATTTGTAAGCTGCTGATTTCTTTGGGGCATTGTCCCCATAAACTTTCTGTAAAGCATGAATGATTTTGCCATTCTTCCATCCAATCTTCACCATAGATGTTTGTTCTTGTTTCAGTTTAGTAGAATTCACATTGCTCTGATAGGAGCTTTTTTCAAATGGTCTTATGCTTCTTCATGCTTCAAACTAGGGGCTGTTCAGACAAGTTATTACAAGTCTGAACAAACCAAGTTTGTTTTGGTGCAAACGTTTTTAAAATCCATGCATAGTTTTTAAATAATATGTATTTTGCATAAAGTTTTTGAAGTCTCTTGTATTTGATGACTTCTACCATTGACATTGAACAACTGTACTGTTTAATGCTAAATTTGAATTTAATGATGGATTTGGTTTTCCTCTTTTAAATCATGTGTAAATGACTATTAATTCTATTATGTGGGTTTCAGTTATGCAATGCATTGTACCCATGGAACAGCACAACTAATGGGTAATACTTCTAATGTGAGGAATTTAGTAAATCTTTAAAATGGTTATAAATAAGTAACAACATGAAAATAACATTAAGAAGTATTAACTTCCTTCATTTTTCTAACAGGGTCAACATATTTCACTGGCACCTATTCACAAGCTTGAAGAAGCTCTGTATGAATACCAGCCACTGCAGATAGAGACATATGGACCACATATTCCTGAGCTTGAGATGCTAGGAAGACTTGGGTATGTGTCCTAAAGAACTTTACATTGAGGAGCTGATATATGGGACTTACTGCTGTTCTTAACTGACATGTTAACTTTCTTAGATTTTCCGTTTATAGAACTTTTTTTACTGTTTTGTGAAAAACGAGCAGTACTTAATACTAAGTTGTTTTATTTTTAGTACATTAATTTTTCTATGGACTTGTTAGGTCTCTTGAGATTGAACCTGGAGTATATTAGTTCTTTTTTAAGTCTGTCCTTGGCAGCCATATTGAAATGGCTGTTTATTTTCAGTCATGAGTGTTTTTTTTCTTTTTTTAGAGAAATTGCAGCTTAATGTAGTTAGTAGTAAGCCAATAAAAATATGAGTTGGGCTCCTTGCCGTGAAAAAGGGTAGATTTACTCATTGTGCACTGTCTACAGTGAAACTACATTTATGAGTCATGAGCCATGAAATATATTTTGTTGAAAGGTATAATGTAAGGCTGGCCCAGTGGTTCAACAGTCATATCATATATATCCATTCTGGAAATGAACCTGGGATCCTGGCTTTTGTGAGGGATGGAGAGATGGTTATAGTCTCTCTCATGGGAGCAAGTGGATATTTGTATACTTGAAAAGTGCAGGCACAGATGTTGCTAGATGGAGCAAATCATTTATTGGTCTCATTTTAAAATGTGAACTATTGAATGAAAGGCTGATCCAGAAACTGTTGTTGCTTAACAAAAGAAAATAGTGGAAAGAATATAATATTTAAAAAAAGGGGTACATCAAGGCCAAGCAATTAAAAAGCAATAGAAAAAGTCAGAGACCCCGAGAACAAAAACAAAAAAGATGAAACAAATAATAGAACCTTCAAAAACAAAACCAAAATCTGGAACATGTTGTATAGTATTTTACATGTGAACATCAAGGCTCCAAGGCAAAGTTACTATATAAATGATGTTTAATATCTTAAGGCTAAATTTTATTTATTTCTTTATTCTCTTAAAGTCCTACAGCCTACAAGCATGAAGCCAACAGGATGTAAAACAACCTAAAACCCCCTTTGAGATAACAGATTTATTAAACAATTGTCTTAAATGCTAAAATTGAAGTTTGAGGAGATAGACAATAGTGTGTTTTATAATGTAAAAAGTTATATGTGATGTAGACATTTATTTCTTATCTCTTACAAAGAGCCAGAATTGTGTATCTTTAATATAAATTTACCTCAAAATCTTTACTTTCAATGTCCGTGAAGTTAACGTGTTTAAAATAGTACTCCTCTGTTACTGGGTTTTGCATTTTCCAATAATTTTGTCAAAATTATTCATATACAGATTTTATTATGTTCAGGTAGCTTTCTTCTGTTCCTAGAATGTTGAATTATTATTCTTTTTTTTTCTTGAGACAGAGTCTTGCTTTGTCACCCAGGCTGGAGTGCAGTAGTGCAATCTTGGCTCACTGCAACCTCTGCCTCCTGGGTTCAAATGATTCTCATGCCTCAGCCTCCCGAGTAGCTGAGGCTGCAGGCATGCACCACCATGCCTGGCTGATTATTGTATTTTTTGTAGAGACAGGGTTTCACCATGTTGGCCAGGCTGGTCTTGAACTCCTGGCCTCAAGTGATCTGCCCGCCTTGGCCCCCCAAAAGTGCTGGGATTACAAGTGTGAAACATTGCACCCAGCCCATCTTTTAATATACTGAATTCAGTTTGCTGGTGTTTTGTCAAGGATTCTTGCATTAGTGTTCATAAAGGATATTGGCTCATAGTGTTTTCTGGCTGTATAGAAGTATAATTAAAAAAGAATAATTATATATATTTAAGATAGAGAAGATATTTTAAAATTAATTTTTGTGGGTACATAGTAGGTATATATACTATGGGCTACATGAGATATTTTGATACAGGCATGCAATGTGTAGTAATCACATTAAGGTAGATGGTATATCCATTACCTCAACATTTATTCTTTGTGTTACAAAGAATCCAATTATATTCTTTTAGTTATTTTCAAATGTACAATTAAATTATGATTGACTATAGTCACCCTGTTGTTCTATCAAATACTAGTTCTTGGCCAGACACAGTGGCTCACGCCTGTAATCCCAGCTCTTTGGGAGGCTGAGGTGTGCAGATCACTTGAGGTCAGGAATTTGAGGCAAGCCTGGCCAACATGATGAAACCCTGACTCTACTAAAAATACAAAATAATAGCTGGGTATAGTGGTATGCACCTGTAATCCCAGCTGCTTGGGAGGCTGAGGCAGGAGAATCACTTGAACCCAGGAGGCAGAGGTTGCAGTGAGCCAAGATTGTGCCATTGCACTCTAGCCTGGGTGACAGAGTGAGACTCTGTCTCAAAAACAAAAACAAAAACAAACAAAACAAAACCAAAACCTAGTTCCTATTCATTCTTTCTATTTTTTTCTTCCCATTAACCATACTCACATCGTCTCTCACCTCCTCACTACCCTTCACAACCTCTGGTGACCTTCCTTCTACTGTCAGTTCAATTGTTTTAATTTTTAGCTTCCAGAAATAAGTGAGAACGCGCTAAGTTTGTCTTTTTGTGCCTGGCTTATTTCACTTAACATAATGACCTCCAGTTCCATGTCTGTTGTTGCCAATGACAGGATCTCATACCTTTTTTATGACTGAATAGTACTCCACTGTGTATATGTACCACATTTTCTTTATTTAGTCATCTGTTGATGGACATGTGGATTGCTTCCAAATCTTGGCTATTGTCAACAGTACTGCAACAAACATAGGAGTACAGATGCCATTTTGAAATGCTAATTCTCTTTCTTTTGGGTATATACCCAGCAGTGGGATTGCTGGATCGTATATTAGCTCTATTTGTGTTTTTTGACAAACCTTGAAACTGTTCTCTGTACTGGTTGTACTAATTTACATTTCCACCAACAGTGTACAAGATTTTCTTTTTTCCACATCCTCTCCAGTACTTGTTACTGCTTGTCTTTGGATAAAAGCCATTTAAACTGGGATGAGATTATATCTCGTTGTAGTTTTGATTTGCATTTCTCTGATGATTAGTGGTGATGTTGGCATTTCTACGTATGACTGCCATTTGTATATCTTCTTTTGATAAATGTCTATTCAAATCTTTTGCTCATTTTTAAGTTGGATTATTACATTTTTTCCTGTTGAGTTGTTTGAGTTCATTACATTTTCTGGTTAATAATGCCTTGTCAGATGGGTAGTTTGAAAATATTTTCTCCCATTCCTAGGTTGCCTCTTTGTTCATTGATTTCTTCGCTGTGCAGAAGCTTTTTAACTTGATGTGATCCCACTTGTCTATTTTTGCTTTGGTTGCCTGTGATCGTGGAGGTGTTCCTCAAAAAATCTTTGCCCACTCCAGTGTCCTGGAGAGTTTTCCCAATGTTTAATTTTAGTAGGTTAAATAGTTCGAAGTCTTAGATTTAAGTATTTAATCCTGATTTGATTTTTTTATGTGGTGAGAGTTAGGGGTCTAGTTTCATTCTTATGCATATGGATATCCAGTTTTCCCAGTACCATATTTTGAGAGACTTTCTTTTCCCAAATGTATATTCTTGGTACTTTTGTCAAAAATGAGTTCACTGTAGATGTATGGATTTGTTTTGAGATTCTTTAATTTGTTCCATTGGTCTCTGTCCATTTTTATGCCAGTACCATGCTATTTTAGTTACTATAGCTCTGTAGTATTTGAAGTCAGGTAATATAATTCCTAAAGTTTTGTTCTTTTTGCTCCAGATAGCTTTGGCTATTCTGGGTCTTTTGTGATTCCATATAAATTTTAGGAATTAAAAAAAAAATTTCTGTGAAGAATGTCATTGGTATTTTGATAGAGATTGCATTTAAAATCTGTAGATTGCTTTGGGTACTATGGCCATTTTAACGTTATTGATTCTTCCAATCCATGAACATGGACTATCTTTTGTGTGTGTGTCCTCTTCAAGTTTTTGCATCAATATTTTATAGTTTTCATAGTAGAGGTCTTTTACTTCTTTAGTTAATTCTCAGGTATTTTATTCTAGCTATTGTAAATGGGATTACTTTCTTGATTTCTTTTTTAGATTGTTCACTCTTGGCGTATAGAAATGCTGCTGATTTTTGTGTGCTGATTTTGTATTCTGCAACTTTACTCAATTTGTTTATCAGTTCTAATAGTTTTTTTGTGGAGTGTTTAGGTTTTTCCAAATATAAGATCATATCATCTGCAAACAAAAATAATTTGACTTACTCCTTTCTGCTTTGGATGTCCTTTGTTTCTTTCTCCTGTCTGATTGCTCTAGCTAGGACTTCCAGTTCTATGTTGAGTAACAGTGGTGATAGTGGGCATCCTTGCTGTGTTCCAGATCTTAGAAGAAAGACTTTCAGTTTTCCCCCATTCAGTATACTAGCTGCAGGTCTGTTATATATGGTTTTCATTATGTTGAGGTAAATTCCTTTTATACCCAGTTTTTTTAGGGTTTTTACCATGAAATAATGTTGAATTGTATTCAGTGCTTATTCAGCATCAGTTGAAGTGATCATATGGTTTGGTCCTCATTCTGTTGATATGATGTATCATATTGATTGATTTGCATATGTTGAACCATCCTTGTATTCCTGAGATAAGTCACATGTGGTCATGAAGAGTAAATGATCTTTTTAATACGTTGTTGAATTCAGCTTGCTAGATTTTGTTGAGGCTTGCAAACACTATCTTATAACCCATGATTTTAAGCTGATGACAACTTAAGGTTGATAGCATAAACAAACAAATAAGCAAAATCAAAGCTAGTAAAAACTCTACACTTTAACTTTGTCCCCTTGCTTTTTAACTTTTTGTTGTTTCTATTTATATCTTACTGTACTGTCTATGTCTTGAAAAGTTGTAGTTATTATGTTTGATTGATTTATCTTTTAGTTTTCCTACTTAAGAGTAGTTTATCCACCATGATTACAGTGTTGAAATATTGTGTGTTTTTCTGTGTACTTACCATTACTGGTGAGTTTTGTACATTCAGGTGATTTCATATTGCTTGCTAATGTTCTTTTCTTTCTAATTGAAGAACCCCCTTTAGCATTTCTTGTAAGACAGGTCTGGTGTTGATAAAAACCCTCAGCTTTTGTTTGTCCGGGGAAGTCTTTATTTATTTCTCCTTCATGTTTGCAGGACATTTTCACCAGATATACTATTCTAGGGCGAAAACTTTTTCCTTCATGCCAGTCTCTTCTGGCCTGTAAGGTTTCCACTGAAGAGTTCACTACCAGACATATTGGACCTCCATTCTATGTTACTCATTTATCTTTCTGCTTTTAGATTTCTTTATCCTTGACCTTTGGGAGTTTGAGTATGAAATAAATGCTTTGAGGTATTCTTTTTTGGGTTTAATCTGCTTGGTGTTCTGCAACCTTCTTGTACTTGGATATTGATATATTTCTCTAGATTTGGGAAGTGTTCTGTTATTATCCTTTTGAATAAACTTTCTACCCTAATTTCTCTCTCTGTCTCCTATTTAAACCCCGTAACTCTTAGATTTGCGCTTTTGAGGCTGTTTTCTAGATCTTGTAGGCATGCTTCATTGTTTCTTATTCTTTGTTTTGCTTTGTTTTCTTTGACTGTATTTTCAAATAGCTTATATTCAAGTTCACGCTTTCTTCTGCTTAATCAATTCTGCTATTAAGAGACTCTGGTTTTGATTCGTATTTTCTTGATGATTAGTGATGTTGAGCAGCTTTTCATATGCCGTTTGGCCATTCATATATTATCTTTGGGGAAATGACTATTCAGGTCCTTTGCCCATTTTTAAATTGAGTTATTTGGTTTTTTTTGCTATTGAACTATTCACGTTCTTTATGTAATTTGGGTATTAACCCTTTATTGGATGTATAGTTTGCAAATATATTTTCCCAATGTGTAGGTTGGTTTTTCATTTTGTTGTTTATTTCCTTTGTTGTCCAGAGATTTTTGGTTTGATGTAGCTCTACTTGTTTATTTTCAGTTTTGTTGCGTATTTGGTGTCTTATCTAGAAAACCATTGCCAAAGTTAACATCAAGGATCTTTCTCACTGTTTTCTCTTAAGAATTTTATGGTTTCAGATTTTATTTTTAAGTCTTTAGTCCATTTTGAATTGATTGTTTTTTTGGATATGGTGTATGATAAGGGCCAGTTTCATTCTTTTGTATGTGTATAGTTCTCTCAGTGCCATTGACTAAAATCCCTAGCCTTTTTCCATTGTATGTTTTCATGCCCTTGTCAAAAATTAGTTGACTGCAGATGTTTGGGTTTATTTCTGGGCTCCCTATTCTTTTCCAATGTCTATATGTTTGTTTTTGTGTCAATACCATACTATAGCTTTGTAATATTATCTGATATTAGCAAACTTGGTGTCTCCAACTTTGTTCTTCCTTTTCAAGGCTGTTTTGTTTTTTGAGGGTATTTTGTGGTTTCATGTGAACTTTATAATTTTTTTCTATTTCTATTGAAAATGCCATGAGAATTTTGATAGGGATTTTGTTGAATCTGTATACTGCTTTTGGTAGTATAGACATTTTAACAATATTCCTCTATTCTTACAGACATGGGATTTGTTGCCATTTATTTATGTTGTCTTCAGTGTTTCATAGTTTTCAATGTGTAGAGTTTTGACCTCCTTTGTTAAGTTTGTTCTTAAGTATCTTAATCTTTTTGGTACTATTGTTAGTAAAACTGTCTTGATTTTTTTCAGATATCACTATTAGTATAAAGAAATATAGCTGGTTTTTGCATGTCTATTTCTTATCTTGCTACTTCGTTGAATTCATTTTCTAGTTCTAACTTTTTGGTCTAATTTTATGATTTTGTACATATAGGTTCATGTCATATGCAGAGAGGCATAATTTTACTTCTTGCTTTCCTATTTGGATGTATTTTATTTTTCTTGTCTAATTGCTCTTGATAATACTTCCAATTCTGTGTTGAATGTAATTGATGAAAGTGCACGTCCTTGTCTTGGGGTCAGGCAAAAACTGAAAATTTTTCCTTTGTTGATTATGTTAGGCATAGGCCTTTCATAAATGACCTCAATTTTGTTCAGGACATTTTATTCTAAACTTATTTTGTTGTCAGTTGTTATCATGAAAGGATTTTGAACTTTGTCAAATGCTTTCCCTGCAGCTATTTGAGATATCATGTGGTTTTTATTTTTCATTCTGTTAATGAGTTGTATAACATTGATTTGTTAAACCAACCTTGTATCCCAGAGATAAATTTCATGTAGTCATGATGTATAATCTTCTTGGTATGTGTTGATTGTATCTCTGTTCATCTGAGATATTGGCTTTTAGTTTTCCTGTAGTCTCTGTCTGGCTTTTATATCAGAATGTATTAGTCAGAGTTCTCTAGAGGGACAGAACTAATAGGATAGATGTATATATGAAGGGGAGTTTATTAAGGAGTATTGACTCACATGATCACAAGGTGAAGCCCCACAATACACCATCTGCAAGCTAAGGAGCAAGGAAGCCAGTCCGAGTCCCAAAATCTCAAAAGTAGGGAAGCCGACAGTGCAGCCTTCAGTCTGTGGCTGAAGGCTTGAGCGCCCCTGGCAAACCACTAGTGTAAGTCCAAGAGTCCACAAGCCAAAGAACTTAGAGTCCAATGTTTGAGGGCAGGAAGCATCCAGCATGGGAGAAAGATGAAGTCCAGAAGACTCAGCAAGTCTGCTCTTTCCACCTTCTTCTGCCTGCTTTATTCTAGCCACGCTGGCAACTGATTAGATGGTGCCCACCCAGATTGAGGATGGGTCTGCCTCTCCCAGCTCACTGACTCAAATGTTACTCTCCTTTGGCAATACCCTCACAGACACACCTGGGAACAATATGTTGCATCCTTCAATCCAATCAAGTTGACACTCAATATTAACCATCACACAGAGTATAGAATGAGTTAGGGATTTTTCTTCCTCTTCAGTTTTTTGGAAATATTTGAGGATTGTTGATAGTTCTTTGGAAATATTTGAGGATTGTTGATAAACATTGTTAATGTTTCATCTAGGTTACCCAGTTTGCTCGTAGTTCTCTCATATAATCCTATAATCCTTTTAATTTCTATAGAATTGGTAATAATGGCTCCACTTTCATTTCTGATTTTACTAATTTAAGTCTTCTCTCCTTTTTTCTTAGTCTATTTAGCATTTCTGATTTTACTTATTTTAGTCTTCTCTCCTTTTTCTTAGTCTAGCTGAAGATTTGGTAATTTTGTTGATATTTTTGAAAGAATCTCGATTTATTGATTTTTCTCTATTTTTCTATTCTCTATTTTGTTTATTTCTGCTTTAATCTTTACTATTTTCTTTTTTCTGCTAGTTTTAGGTTTAGTTTGTCTTTCTCTTTCTGGTTCCTTAAGTGTAATGTTAGATTGTTGATTTAAGACTTTTCTTGTTTTGTTTAGTTTTTTTTTTTTTTTGAGACAGAGTCTTGCTCTATTGCCCGGGCCAGGGTGCAGTGGCATGATTTCAGCTGACTGCAACCTCTGTCTCCCATATTCAAGTGATTCTCCTGCCTTAGCCTCCCGAGTAGCTGGAATAACAAGCGTGCACCACCATGCCTGCTTAATTTTTTGTAGTTTTAGTAGAGACAGGGTTTCACCATGTTGGCCAGGCTGGTCTCGAACTCCTGACCTCAAGTGATCTGTCCACCTTGGCCTCCCCAAGTGCTGGGATTACAGGTGTGAGACACTGTGCTTGGTCAGATTTTTCTTGTTTTTTAGTGTTAGCACTCACAGCTATAAATTTTCCTCCTACTGCTTTGCTGTGTCCCATAAGTTTTGGTATGCTTTGTTCTTGTTTTTATTCATTTCCAACTGTTTTCTAGTTTTTCTTGTTATCTTTTTTGAACCATTGGTTATTTAATAGTGTATTGTATAATTTCTACAAATTTGTGAATTTTCTAGTTTTTCTACCATTATTGATTCCTAACCTCATCCTGTTATGATTGGGGAAGATACTTTGTATGATACCAATTTTTAAAAATTTATTAAGACTTAAGTTATGGCCTAAAATATGGCCTGTCCTAGAAAATGTTCCATGTGTACTTTAGAGGAATGTGTAGTGTATTTTCTTGTAGTTGAGTATAGTGTTCCATATATGTCTTTTCAGTCTAGTTGGTTTGTTCTATTGTTCAAGTCCTCTGTTTTATTTATCTTGTGTCTAGTTTTTCCATCCATTATTGAGAGGGGAATATTGAACCCTTTAACTATTATTGTAAAACTCTCCCTTTGGTTCTGACAGTTTTGCTTCATATGTTTTGATGGTCTGTTATTAGGTAAATATTTTAATATGTTATGTTCTTTTGTCTAATGAACACTTTAGGTTGAAAGCCTATTTTGCGTCATATTAGTATTTACTTCTGTTCTGTTTTTGTTACTATTTGCATGGAATAGCCCTTTTCATTCTTTTGCTATTAACCTATCTGTGATTTTGAATCCTAAGTTAGTTTCTTATAGATAACATATAGTTGGATCTTGGTTTTATTTATTTTTTATGTATTCTACCAATCTCTATCTTTTGATTGGAGGGTTTAATTAAGCTACATTTAAAGTTATTACTGATAAGGATGGCCTTCTGTCATTTTTAATTTGTTTCACATATGCCTTGTAGCTTTTTCTCCCTTATTTCCTATATAACTGTTTTCTTTGTGTTTGTTTTTTAGTGCCACATTGAAAGTCTTTACTTATCTCTATTGTGTATATTCTTGAGCTATTATTTTTTCATTATCATGATGATTACGTTTATTATCCTAAGTTGTAGTGCTCTGAATGTATATAAGTTTAACTTCAGTAACATACAAAATCTCTGCTTTTAAACAGTTCTGTCCTCACCCCTTTTAGTTGTCGATGCCACAGAATTACATCTTTATATATTGTGTGTCCAAGATTATTAACAAATTATTTTTTAAAATCTGTTAGTTTCTTAAATTATGTAGAAAACAAAATGTGGAGTTATAAATCAAACTTAGTAATAATACTGGCTTTTAGACTAATTTTTTAAAAAAGGTATTAGTCTCTTAAATCTTATAATGTTATACCTTTTGATTATCTTTTTACTTACACCTCTTGTATGCTCTATTTTGTGCTTTTCAATTTTTTTTTTTTTTTTTTTTTTTTTTGAGACGGAGTCTCGCTCTGTCGCCCAGGCTGGAGTACAGTGGCCGGATCTCGGCTGGCTGCAAGCTCCGCCTCCCGGGTTTACGCCATTCTCCTGCCTCAGCCTCCCGAGTAGCTGGGACTACAGGTACCCGCCATCTCGCCCGGCTATAGTTTTTTTTTTTTTTTTTTTTTCCTTTTTGTATTTTTTAGTAGAGACAGGGTTTCACCGTGTTAGCCAGGATGGTCTCGATCTCCTGACCTTGTGATCCGCCCGTCTCGGCCTCCCTAAGTGCTGGGATTACAGGCTTGAGCCACCGCGCCCGGCCGCTTTTCAATTTTTTAAAAAATTTTGTTTTAAAAGCTAAGGTAATTTCTCTCTTGTCCTATCTTCAAGTTCACTTATTCTTCTATTTTGCCCATTATGATGATAAGGCCATCAAAGGAATTATTTTTAATATTGCAATTTTTATATCTAGTATTTTCATTCACTTTTTAAAAATGATTTTCACTTCTTAAATTTCCTGCCTGTTCATACATATTATTCACCTTTTCCATTAGATCCTTTAACTTACTAATCATAGTATTTTCTTAATTCCTTTTATCTTTGGGTTTGATTCTGTTGACTGTTTTGTGTCCTCATGATACATTTGTTGTTTTTCCGTTTATTTTAGTTATTATTTGAATATTGGACATTCTGTATGACAGAATAGTAGAGACTGAGATAAATAATATTTATTCACAGAAATATTTACGTGCCTTTTTCTGCTAGGCTATTAGTGTCGAGAGCTGAATATTAATTCTGTATTTTGATCTTGTTTTTTTTTTGTTGTTGTTGTTGCTCCAGTTCCTATCATTGTACCACAGGCTTCAAATTCATCTAGTCACAATTTATTGCCACCTTGCTTTTAGTGTGAGGCCTGGAGTGCTGGAAGGAGTTTTCTAGGTTTTCTTGTTCCGTCCTCTAGTTTTCAACAGGCTCTGTAAGCCTGAGCCACAGAGGGCTTCTCTCTTGGTGTTGCTCCCCAATAGTAGATTGCCCTTGCTTTTTACTTAGAATAAGTCTTTTTTTTTTTTTTTTAATTTTTTATTTTATTTTATTTTTTTATTATACTTTAAGTTCTAGGGTACATGTGCATAACGTGCAGGTTACATATGTATACATGTGCCATGTTGGTGTGCTGCACCCATCAACTCGTCAGCACCCATCAATTCATCATTTATATCAGGTATAACTCCCCAATGCAATCCCTCCCCCCTTCCCCCTCCCCATGATAGGCCCCAGTGTGTGATGTTCCCCTTCCCGAGCCCAAGTGAGCTCATTGTTCAGTTCCCACCTATGAGTGAGAACATGCGGTGTTTGGTTTTCTCTTCTTGTGGTAGTTTGCTAAGAATGATGGTTTCCAGCTGCATCCATGTCCCTACAAAGGACGCAAACTCATCCTTTTTTATGGCTGCATAGTATTCCATGGTGTATATGTGCCACATTTTCTTAATCCAGTCTGTCACTGATGGACATTTGGGTTGATTCCAAGTCTTTGCTATTGTGAATAGTGCCGCAATAAACATACGTGTGCATGTGTCTTTGTAGTAGAATAATTTATAATCCTTTGGGTATATACCCAGTAGTGGGATGGCTGGGTCATATGGTACATCTAGTTCTAGATCCTTGAGGAATCGCCATACTGTTTTCCATAATGGTTGAACTAGTTTACAATCCCACCAACAGTGTAAAAGTGTTCCTATTTCTCCACATCCTCTCCAACACCT